>NW_027182385.1:0-237257 GCF_040938575.1 Ambystoma mexicanum
CACTCTTTTTGTATTTAGTTGTAAGGATTGGCAATAGTTTTTTTGTTCTAGTAGAGGCCCTTTTTATTTGACAAGACGGCGCTAGGACTGCCTTGTTATTATTTGATGGTCGTAGCCTGCTGCCATCTTAGATTTAGGTTTAGATTAGGCATTTTTCCAACCTGCACATACAGGTTAAACGACACCCTTGAACTGTGATCACTTGTATCTGTCTTTACTGTTGCCGCCATGAGTTCCTTACAACAAGAACCTAAGAGAATTGAATGGGCACACGCCCTGTGAAAAAGGGGCGAGAAAGGGATACGCGCCGCTTGTTTCCAAGGCTGGGGAAGCCGACAAATATATGACATTAATTGGACTGAGAACCAATTACCCTGCCAAAGAGCCACGGGACGTTGGGGAGTCCCAGTGCCACAAAGGTGGGATATATAGAGGTGTGTACCAGAGTGATACCCGAAGGGGCTTAATAGAAGGTGGTAAAAAGCTGAAAAGCATATAAGAAGAAGAGTGTGTCTTTTCATTCCCCAAAGGAGGAGGAGAAAGCCATCCAGAAGGCATTTATAATTTTAACTGGCACACTCCATATACAAGGACTGCGGGCTGTGTAAAGACTTTCTAAAGGAACTCTGAGACGGATAATGCATAAGTCCTCTACGAGTCGGGCCTGGCAGCAGCCCATTCCGAGGCTTTTGGGCAAGCCTCCTTTTCCTTTCAGTTAGATTTTCTAGAGTGCTAGGGCCAGTTAGTAACTAGGAATTTTGTCTCGGGGCTCTTTCATTTTTGGACTGGCTTCGACGAGCACCCTTAGTTTTTGTTTTAGAAGGCAGGGCAGGGAACTTCCCTCATAGCGATAGGGCCACATAGGACTTTTTCTTTTATTTGAATAAACAGGTATACACCAGGACCCGTTGTAGTCCGAGTCCTTCTCCTGGTTGGCCAAAGCACCCTCTGAGGAAGCCAGGGCCCCACTTTTTATCCTCCTTGCTCCTCATCTCACGCCTGGGAGGAGAGGCCTGTCTGGGGACACTGGGCAAGATTCCTGGGAGAAGGGAGCTGGCATTCTGGCCCCTGCCCCGAAAGCCTGACGAACGCCTGACAAACGCCGCGCTTTGCCCTGCCGGGCTTTGCCCTGCCGGGCAAAATTCCCAGCAGACCCCACTCGGCCCATCACCTGAGCAAGTTAGAGTGAGGCGAGATAGAGAGAAAGAGAGAGAGAGAGAGAGGGGGAGGGGGCCTCGACCTGCCCAACAAGGCGCTAAAATAAAACAAATAATGAGGTGAAATGAGCCACTCGGTTTTCATACCTCGTGCCTTTCTTTTGGTTCGTGTCTCCCAGAACCCCTTGTGCGTCCCTTAGGGTAATGCATGGAATCCCCAGACAGATCCCTCCCCTCTTCTGCCATTCTCCCAACATGGTGTACAATGTATCTTATCTACCTCAGCGAGAGGGCTTGGCAGTGGTAACGTGATGAAGTGAAACAAACGGGCAGCCATCTGCAGAGGCCCGTGGCAGGCGTGTGGGAGGAAGCCATGTTGTGCCTGGGCTCTTTGCGTGCCTCACTAACCAGCAACTCTCTCACCAGCATGTCGCGCGCGCACACACACACAGCCCTCTGGCAAAGCTCAAACCATTGGCACGCTCAGGGGAAAGGGTAGAGGTGCAAGCCGAGCAGGATACAGAGCCCTGGCTCTCCCTTCAGGAGACACATACCCAGAGTGCAGTTACCTCCTTGTGTTATGGGGCGGCGCTGTGTCCAAAGGGTAAATAAACCAGAATGCCTGCCCCTCGGCGAGAGCGAGAGGCCCTAGTGGGACTGGAGGGGAATCGGACCGGCTTGGGCCGTACCCTGGTGGCCAGGCATATACCAGCGCCCGTGAACCGAAAAACATGTGGGCATTTTGCGGGCCTGGTTTTGTGTCCAGGGAGAGGAAACCCCAACCCCTCCCCCTCGCGTGGGCAAGTGAAGAGCAGGGGCATATAATGGAGCAGCTCGTTTTGTGACAATGTGGCGGCTCTTAAAAGAGCCTTTGTGGTGTTTTCTGCGGTTGCGGTGCTGCTTTGACTCAAGCCCTCTCGCCCCGGATGCGGCGGGCCAGCTGGATGTCCTTGGGCATGATGGTGACCCTCTTGGCGTGGATGGCGCAGAGGTTCGTGTCCTCAAAGAGCCCGACCAGGTAGGCCTCGCTGGCCTCCTGCAGGGCCATGACGGCCGAGCTCTGGAAGCGCAGGTCGGTCTTAAAGTCCTGGGCGATTTCTCGCACCAGGCGCTGGAAGGGCAGTTTTCGGATGAGCAGCTCCGTGGATTTCTGGTAGCGGCGGATCTCCCTCAGAGCCACAGTGCCGGGACGGTAGCGGTGAGGTTTCTTCACGCCGCCAGTGGCGGGGGCGCTCTTACGGGCAGCCTTGGTGGCCAGCTGCTTGCGAGGCGCCTTGCCTCCGGTGGACTTGCGGGCGGTCTGCTTAGTACGGGCCATGGCAGCACTGCGAGCTCTGCTTTCTCTGCAAGCGATAGATACAACAGACTCCGGCGGGAGGGGAGCCGGCATATAAAGACCAAGCTCTCCTCCAATTGGCTGGGCACCGGTTTGAAAAAGCCCGCGGTGCACTGCGATTGGTCAGTGTCAGAAGGCGTGGCTATGAAACGCAGACGCGGACAGGAGGTCTTTGATTGGCTGGCCAAACAAAACGGAAAGGAAAGAGCGATTGCCATAGGTTGTGCTCGGCCCTTCATGAAACGCTCTTGGCAGATGAAATAGCCCGCCCACCCCCAGCCCCAATTCATCCTCCCAGTGCCCTCCCCCACCAGCCCTCGGACCCGGGGCTAGCGAGCACAGTGAATCGGCCTCTGAAGTCGGACCTCGTTACACACATGCCCCGTGTGCTGGCTGACATGTCACATCATCATCATCATCATCATCATTTGCTAGGCAGCGCCTCCAAACTCCACGGTTAAAGAGTTAATGGTGGGGCATGCGACCTGGCGCAACACCCCCAATCTGTGTGTGCACGATGCCCAAAGGTCTCAACTGACGCGGGCTTATAGGTGGGTGCCGACTGGCCAGGGTCACGCGTGGCGTCCGAGGCGAGCGGGGACTCTCGCAACGGCCCCGTGCATTATTACACTTTGTCTTTCGAACATGCAGTTGTATCGCAGTACATGTCAGGCAGAGGCATGAGCTAGCTCGCTTTCAGATACTGTGGGCGGCTCTTAAAAGAGCCTTTTGTGTTTTTAAGGTCTCGGCGAGAGACTCTACTTCTTCTTGGGCGCAGCCTTTTTGGGCTTTGCCGCTTTGGGTTTGACGGCCTTGGGCTTCACGACCTTGGCCGGGCTCTTCTTTGCCGCTTTCGCCTTCACTGCTTTGGCTTTTGCGGGGCTCTTGGCGGCCTTCTTGGCTGGAGCAGCCTTGGGCTTTTTTGGGCTCTTGGCGGCTGCCGGCTTCTTCACCTTCTTGGGACTCTTCTTGACTCCGGCGGCCACCTTTTTGGGTTTCTTGGCAGCACCGGCAGGCTTCTTTGCTGCGGGCGTCTTGCTCTTGGCTGCCGCTTTCTTGGCCACCTTCTCCTTGCCCTGCGTCTGCTTCTTGTTGAGCTTGAAGGATCCAGAGGCCCCGGTGCCCTTGAGCTGGGCTAGGGCGCCTTTCCTCACCAGGCTCTTGAGGGCAATCTTGACTCTGCTGTTGTTCTTGTCCACGTCATATCCCCCGGCGCCCAGAGCCTTCTTGACGGCAGACAGGGAGACTCCCTTCCTCTCAGTGGAGGCCGCCACGCACTTGAGGACGAGGTCGGACACGCTGGGCCCAGCGGGCTTTTTGGCCTTGGCAGTGCCGGCTGCTCTCTTCTGCTTCTTCTTGGCGGCAGCGGCGGGTTCCGCCGGCGGAGCCACGGCAGCGGGTGCAGTTTCAGCCATTGTTCTGCAGGAGGACTCAGTCAGCGCTCACAGATCAGTAATGGGCGGCCCGGCAACCGCCGTGCATATATAGGGAGGAGCTTCCACCTGATTGGTCCAGAGAATGGGAGGCTGGGCCCAGCACACCGCGCTGTCCCTGCTAAAGACACACTGTGTTTCCTCTGCTTAAATAATCCATTTTTTAAAAGTTACCCGCGTACATTTATTTCATCTTGCATGTGGCAACAGGACCGCAACACCTCCCAGCTCTTATCCAAAAGCATCTCCCTCTTGGAGAGGCGCCGGCTCCCTTTTAAGCGCCTTGTAAAGCTGGCATCCCGCCGTCAGCTCAGACACAAACATGAGCAAACTTTGTTTTCCACTTCATATTCGACCACTCTTCCTCACCTGCCCCACATAACAGCGTGAGCATAACCTTGTTCACTTCTTTCCCTACAGTCCCCGATAAAGTTTTCGCTCCTCACCTTCCGCGGACCAGAGAAAAAGCGCGTTGAAGAGGAAGGAAATAACACAGCTCTGTGTGTGTTAGCCAAGCCTAGAAACGCCCCTTCAAATGGACATAGGCCTGCATGCCCCAAGTGCTTCTATGTTTTTGGAGCCCGATCCCCTCATATTTCACAAGAGGGGAGTGTGGTGGGTGGCTGTGGGGTGCTTGGGAGGGGGGGGAATGGGGGGGGTGAGGGCAGGGCAGAGAGAGAGAGAGAGAGAGAGATTGATTTCATGTTTCATGGGGGGTTATTCTCACTTCCAGGGTTCAATTAGTGAGCCCATTTTCTGGCAGCCAGCTTGTCGAACGAGATTGTCTTTGCATCCTACATGCATGCAAGGGCAGTGTTGGCCTGCAGTCACTTTCCTCTACATTATCTTGGGCCTTCTGCCCTCTCGTCAGGCACTGGCCTGGCCATGAAGGAGAATGCGTGGGCTTGGCAGGCCAAGCACACAGGAGGGCATGTCTCACCTAAAGGGGGAACGTCTATGTGGGACAGGAGAGGCAGAAATCAGTGCCTGTGGGACACGCAGGGGGAGAAGAGTTGACACACCCTGTCCCCTCCACCGCCCTGCGCAGCGGCTAGGCAGGTGGGCCTGCTCCGCAAGACCCTCCCTAGCGGTCTGGGCAAGTGGGACCACGCTGGGAGTGATATCCCTCTCAGGGACAAGGACTCCCAAGTTCAATGAGGACCTCCCTGAGCCGACTACATTGTCCGCCGTCATGGGACTTGAAAAAACGGTTTGTTCTCATATTTTGACGACAACTACCAGTGATCCTCCTTCCACCCCGTTGTTGGCTTCAGGTAAGGCTGGGTTTCATCAGAGTGACGCCGTCAAGGAAGAAGGACCACACCTTTTTCGATTGTGCTGGCCTACTTCCACACAGTAGGAACTGTGAATGGGGAGAGACCTGATACACAGAGAGTGACTCCTACGGAAGGAGGAGAATCCTCAATACGCAGTGGCGAGCCTCTGTGGATATGTCCTGGAGCTACGCCGTGCCGGTGGTGGCGTAGCTGAAGGCCGCAAGGCGGCGTGCTCTGACCGAGCAAGAGGCTCTGGACAGGAGCGGAACGAAGACGGGAAGAAAACCGCCTTCCCTGGTGGCGTGTCCACTAGGAGACAGCGGTGGGCCTGGCGCCCACCAACCAACGCCGAGACCAGAGGAAAGAAAGGAGCCCTGGTCCCTCGAGCTCCAACCGGCGAGGGCCTGTACCGGCGAGATGAGACGAGCACGGACAGGGACGCAAACGCTCCAAAGGTGAGGACACCAGTGAGGGCTATAATGGTTGGGGGTCAAAGACTGCCAAAGCCGTCCGCGGTAGGAGAGGCTGGGAAAAAGGAACGGGCACAAGACACAGGTAAAACCGAGTGGGAGGGATAAGAATACTGCATATCCCGGCTGGAGAAGCCGCCAACTGTACGAAAGTCTGTAAGAGTGGGAAGGGCACGCAACTAGGCTTGGACTGGCCTATAGGGCAATAGGCCCATGGCCGAACCAAAAACACAAAATGCTGGTGTGGGCCAGTTGTTTTGGTCAAAGTGGGCCACTTTTCTGGCCAATGTGGGCCAGTGTGATGAGTTACTTTGCTATGAGGCTAGTAGTTTTGACCAGTGTTGCTGAATCCATATTCTTACTAGTCAAACAGTGTCACAAAAGGATGGAAGGAATGAATAGCCATTTGCAACTGTGGGCCACTTTTTCATTGGTGCCCGAGACAATGTTATGGCCCAGTCCGACCCTGCACGCAACGCGACCCAAGTAAAACAGAGGGGAAGTGATGCGAACACTGTGTATCAAGCCTGGGGAAGCCGCCTTCGGGACAAGGTCAGAAACCTGAAGGTAAGGTGTCTCCCTGACTAGTCCCCGGGGATCTGTCATCCAGGTGGCCAGGACACGGCCAAAGACTTGTGAATGTGAAGGGTGAAATTGTTTTGCAATAAAAGCCGTAGTGGACCCGACGGAGGGAGGCCGACATTCGGGAGGGGTCTGAGCCCGGAAGAGGGAGACCCAGGGGCGAAGGACCATCGCCCTGGTGCAATCAGAAAAGAACATTTGTTTATTATTTTGAACATACCAGGCCCTCGGAAGCAAGAAACCTAACCACCGAAGGTCCTGAGATCGCTAGGGACTTTTGTGGGTCTGAGCCCGGAAGAGGGCGATCCAGCGGTGAAAAGTCCTCACCCAACGTACAAGCGGAAAGGAACTTTTTGTTTGTTATTTCGAACACATCAGGTCCTCGGAAGCAAGAGACATTTTGTAGAAAAGAAACGTAGCCACCGAAGGTCCTGATAGCTGAGCACGGCACTGTCGTCTCGTGCTGGGAAAGCTCGAGAGAGAGAGAGAGAGAGAGTGTGCTGTGCTCTGGAGTCCCGCCTTGTCCCATGCTCAAAACGGGGGCGAGGGAGACCCCCCAGCTGCCACATCCTGACTTATCATTTGTGAACACTTCTTTCTTTCTTGTGAATCCTATCCCACACTCTTTTTGTATTTAGTTGTAAGGATTGGCAATAGTTTTTTTGTTCTAGTAGAGGCCCTTTTTATTTGACAAGACGGCGCTAGGACTGCCTTGTTATTATTTGATGGTCGTAGCCTGCTGCCATCTTAGATTTAGGTTTAGATTAGGCATTTTTCCAACCTGCACATACAGGTTAAACGACACCCTTGAACTGTGATCACTTGTATCTGTCTTTACTGTTGCCGCCATGAGTTCCTTACAACAAGAACCTAAGAGAATTGAATGGGCACACGCCCTGTGAAAAAGGGGCGAGAAAGGGATACGCGCCGCTTGTTTCCAAGGCTGGGGAAGCCGACAAATATATGACATTAATTGGACTGAGAACCAATTACCCTGCCAAAGAGCCACGGGACGTTGGGGAGTCCCAGTGCCACAAAGGTGGGATATATAGAGGTGTGTACCAGAGTGATACCCGAAGGGGCTTAATAGAAGGTGGTAAAAAGCTGAAAAGCATATAAGAAGAAGAGTGTGTCTTTTCATTCCCCAAAGGAGGAGGAGAAAGCCATCCAGAAGGCATTTATAATTTTAACTGGCACACTCCATATACAAGGACTGCGGGCTGTGTAAAGACTTTCTAAAGGAACTCTGAGACGGATAATGCATAAGTCCTCTACGAGTCGGGCCTGGCAGCAGCCCATTCCGAGGCTTTTGGGCAAGCCTCCTTTTCCTTTCAGTTAGATTTTCTAGAGTGCTAGGGCCAGTTAGTAACTAGGAATTTTGTCTCGGGGCTCTTTCATTTTTGGACTGGCTTCGACGAGCACCCTTAGTTTTTGTTTTAGAAGGCAGGGCAGGGAACTTCCCTCATAGCGATAGGGCCACATAGGACTTTTTCTTTTATTTGAATAAACAGGTATACACCAGGACCCGTTGTAGTCCGAGTCCTTCTCCTGGTTGGCCAAAGCACCCTCTGAGGAAGCCAGGGCCCCACTTTTTATCCTCCTTGCTCCTCATCTCACGCCTGGGAGGAGAGGCCTGTCTGGGGACACTGGGCAAGATTCCTGGGAGAAGGGAGCTGGCATTCTGGCCCCTGCCCCGAAAGCCTGACGAACGCCTGACAAACGCCGCGCTTTGCCCTGCCGGGCTTTGCCCTGCCGGGCAAAATTCCCAGCAGACCCCACTCGGCCCATCACCTGAGCAAGTTAGAGTGAGGCGAGATAGAGAGAAAGAGAGAGAGAGAGAGAGGGGGAGGGGGCCTCGACCTGCCCAACAAGGCGCTAAAATAAAACAAATAATGAGGTGAAATGAGCCACTCGGTTTTCATACCTCGTGCCTTTCTTTTGGTTCGTGTCTCCCAGAACCCCTTGTGCGTCCCTTAGGGTAATGCATGGAATCCCCAGACAGATCCCTCCCCTCTTCTGCCATTCTCCCAACATGGTGTACAATGTATCTTATCCCTCAGCGAGAGGGCTTGGCAGTGGTAACGTGATGAAGTGAAACAAACGGGCAGCCATCTGCAGAGGCCCGTGGCAGGCGTGTGGGAGGAAGCCATGTTGTGCCTGGGCTCTTTGCGTGCCTCACTAACCAGCAACTCTCTCACCAGCATGTCGCGCGCGCACACACACACAGCCCTCTGGCAAAGCTCAAACCATTGGCACGCTCAGGGGAAAGGGTAGAGGTGCAAGCCGAGCAGGATACAGAGCCCTGGCTCTCCCTTCAGGAGACACATACCCAGAGTGCAGTTACCTCCTTGTGTTATGGGGCGGCGCTGTGTCCAAAGGGTAAATAAACCAGAATGCCTGCCCCTCGGCGAGAGCGAGAGGCCCTAGTGGGACTGGAGGGGAATCGGACCGGCTTGGGCCGTACCCTGGTGGCCAGGCATATACCAGCGCCCGTGAACCGAAAAACATGTGGGCATTTTGCGGGCCTGGTTTTGTGTCCAGGGAGAGGAAACCCCAACCCCTCCCCCTCGCGTGGGCAAGTGAAGAGCAGGGGCATATAATGGAGCAGCTCGTTTTGTGACAATGTGGCGGCTCTTAAAAGAGCCTTTGTGGTGTTTTCTGCGGTTGCGGTGCTGCTTTGACTCAAGCCCTCTCGCCCCGGATGCGGCGGGCCAGCTGGATGTCCTTGGGCATGATGGTGACCCTCTTGGCGTGGATGGCGCAGAGGTTCGTGTCCTCAAAGAGCCCGACCAGGTAGGCCTCGCTGGCCTCCTGCAGGGCCATGACGGCCGAGCTCTGGAAGCGCAGGTCGGTCTTAAAGTCCTGGGCGATTTCTCGCACCAGGCGCTGGAAGGGCAGTTTTCGGATGAGCAGCTCCGTGGATTTCTGGTAGCGGCGGATCTCCCTCAGAGCCACAGTGCCGGGACGGTAGCGGTGAGGTTTCTTCACGCCGCCAGTGGCGGGGGCGCTCTTACGGGCAGCCTTGGTGGCCAGCTGCTTGCGAGGCGCCTTGCCTCCGGTGGACTTGCGGGCGGTCTGCTTAGTACGGGCCATGGCAGCACTGCGAGCTCTGCTTTCTCTGCAAGCGATAGATACAACAGACTCCGGCGGGAGGGGAGCCGGCATATAAAGACCAAGCTCTCCTCCAATTGGCTGGGCACCGGTTTGAAAAAGCCCGCGGTGCACTGCGATTGGTCAGTGTCAGAAGGCGTGGCTATGAAACGCAGACGCGGACAGGAGGTCTTTGATTGGCTGGCCAAACAAAACGGAAAGGAAAGAGCGATTGCCATAGGTTGTGCTCGGCCCTTCATGAAACGCTCTTGGCAGATGAAATAGCCCGCCCACCCCCAGCCCCAATTCATCCTCCCAGTGCCCTCCCCCACCAGCCCTCGGACCCGGGGCTAGCGAGCACAGTGAATCGGCCTCTGAAGTCGGACCTCGTTACACACATGCCCCGTGTGCTGGCTGACATGTCACATCATCATCATCATCATCATCATTTGCTAGGCAGCGCCTCCAAACTCCACGGTTAAAGAGTTAATGGTGGGGCATGCGACCTGGCGCAACACCCCCAATCTGTGTGTGCACGATGCCCAAAGGTCTCAACTGACGCGGGCTTATAGGTGGGTGCCGACTGGCCAGGGTCACGCGTGGCGTCCGAGGCGAGCGGGGACTCTCGCAACGGCCCCGTGCATTATTACACTTTGTCTTTCGAACATGCAGTTGTATCGCAGTACATGTCAGGCAGAGGCATGAGCTAGCTCGCTTTCAGATACTGTGGGCGGCTCTTAAAAGAGCCTTTTGTGTTTTTAAGGTCTCGGCGAGAGACTCTACTTCTTCTTGGGCGCAGCCTTTTTGGGCTTTGCCGCTTTGGGTTTGACGGCCTTGGGCTTCACGACCTTGGCCGGGCTCTTCTTTGCCGCTTTCGCCTTCACTGCTTTGGCTTTTGCGGGGCTCTTGGCGGCCTTCTTGGCTGGAGCAGCCTTGGGCTTTTTTGGGCTCTTGGCGGCTGCCGGCTTCTTCACCTTCTTGGGACTCTTCTTGACTCCGGCGGCCACCTTTTTGGGTTTCTTGGCAGCACCGGCAGGCTTCTTTGCTGCGGGCGTCTTGCTCTTGGCTGCCGCTTTCTTGGCCACCTTCTCCTTGCCCTGCGTCTGCTTCTTGTTGAGCTTGAAGGATCCAGAGGCCCCGGTGCCCTTGAGCTGGGCTAGGGCGCCTTTCCTCACCAGGCTCTTGAGGGCAATCTTGACTCTGCTGTTGTTCTTGTCCACGTCATATCCCCCGGCGCCCAGAGCCTTCTTGACGGCAGACAGGGAGACTCCCTTCCTCTCAGTGGAGGCCGCCACGCACTTGAGGACGAGGTCGGACACGCTGGGCCCAGCGGGCTTTTTGGCCTTGGCAGTGCCGGCTGCTCTCTTCTGCTTCTTCTTGGCGGCAGCGGCGGGTTCCGCCGGCGGAGCCACGGCAGCGGGTGCAGTTTCAGCCATTGTTCTGCAGGAGGACTCAGTCAGCGCTCACAGATCAGTAATGGGCGGCCCGGCAACCGCCGTGCATATATAGGGAGGAGCTTCCACCTGATTGGTCCAGAGAATGGGAGGCTGGGCCCAGCACACCGCGCTGTCCCTGCTAAAGACACACTGTGTTTCCTCTGCTTAAATAATCCATTTTTTAAAAGTTACCCGCGTACATTTATTTCATCTTGCATGTGGCAACAGGACCGCAACACCTCCCAGCTCTTATCCAAAAGCATCTCCCTCTTGGAGAGGCGCCGGCTCCCTTTTAAGCGCCTTGTAAAGCTGGCATCCCGCCGTCAGCTCAGACACAAACATGAGCAAACTTTGTTTTCCACTTCATATTCGACCACTCTTCCTCACCTGCCCCACATAACAGCGTGAGCATAACCTTGTTCACTTCTTTCCCTACAGTCCCCGATAAAGTTTTCGCTCCTCACCTTCCGCGGACCAGAGAAAAAGCGCGTTGAAGAGGAAGGAAATAACACAGCTCTGTGTGTGTTAGCCAAGCCTAGAAACGCCCCTTCAAATGGACATAGGCCTGCATGCCCCAAGTGCTTCTATGTTTTTGGAGCCCGATCCCCTCATATTTCACAAGAGGGGAGTGTGGTGGGTGGCTGTGGGGTGCTTGGGAGGGGGGGGAATGGGGGGGGTGAGGGCAGGGCAGAGAGAGAGAGAGAGAGAGAGATTGATTTCATGTTTCATGGGGGGTTATTCTCACTTCCAGGGTTCAATTAGTGAGCCCATTTTCTGGCAGCCAGCTTGTCGAACGAGATTGTCTTTGCATCCTACATGCATGCAAGGGCAGTGTTGGCCTGCAGTCACTTTCCTCTACATTATCTTGGGCCTTCTGCCCTCTCGTCAGGCACTGGCCTGGCCATGAAGGAGAATGCGTGGGCTTGGCAGGCCAAGCACACAGGAGGGCATGTCTCACCTAAAGGGGGAACGTCTATGTGGGACAGGAGAGGCAGAAATCAGTGCCTGTGGGACACGCAGGGGGAGAAGAGTTGACACACCCTGTCCCCTCCACCGCCCTGCGCAGCGGCTAGGCAGGTGGGCCTGCTCCGCAAGACCCTCCCTAGCGGTCTGGGCAAGTGGGACCACGCTGGGAGTGATATCCCTCTCAGGGACAAGGACTCCCAAGTTCAATGAGGACCTCCCTGAGCCGACTACATTGTCCGCCGTCATGGGACTTGAAAAAACGGTTTGTTCTCATATTTTGACGACAACTACCAGTGATCCTCCTTCCACCCCGTTGTTGGCTTCAGGTAAGGCTGGGTTTCATCAGAGTGACGCCGTCAAGGAAGAAGGACCACACCTTTTTCGATTGTGCTGGCCTACTTCCACACAGTAGGAACTGTGAATGGGGAGAGACCTGATACACAGAGAGTGACTCCTACGGAAGGAGGAGAATCCTCAATACGCAGTGGCGAGCCTCTGTGGATATGTCCTGGAGCTACGCCGTGCCGGTGGTGGCGTAGCTGAAGGCCGCAAGGCGGCGTGCTCTGACCGAGCAAGAGGCTCTGGACAGGAGCGGAACGAAGACGGGAAGAAAACCGCCTTCCCTGGTGGCGTGTCCACTAGGAGACAGCGGTGGGCCTGGCGCCCACCAACCAACGCCGAGACCAGAGGAAAGAAAGGAGCCCTGGTCCCTCGAGCTCCAACCGGCGAGGGCCTGTACCGGCGAGATGAGACGAGCACGGACAGGGACGCAAACGCTCCAAAGGTGAGGACACCAGTGAGGGCTATAATGGTTGGGGGTCAAAGACTGCCAAAGCCGTCCGCGGTAGGAGAGGCTGGGAAAAAGGAACGGGCACAAGACACAGGTAAAACCGAGTGGGAGGGATAAGAATACTGCATATCCCGGCTGGAGAAGCCGCCAACTGTACGAAAGTCTGTAAGAGTGGGAAGGGCACGCAACTAGGCTTGGACTGGCCTATAGGGCAATAGGCCCATGGCCGAACCAAAAACACAAAATGCTGGTGTGGGCCAGTTGTTTTGGTCAAAGTGGGCCACTTTTCTGGCCAATGTGGGCCAGTGTGATGAGTTACTTTGCTATGAGGCTAGTAGTTTTGACCAGTGTTGCTGAATCCATATTCTTACTAGTCAAACAGTGTCACAAAAGGATGGAAGGAATGAATAGCCATTTGCAACTGTGGGCCACTTTTTCATTGGTGCCCGAGACAATGTTATGGCCCAGTCCGACCCTGCACGCAACGCGACCCAAGTAAAACAGAGGGGAAGTGATGCGAACACTGTGTATCAAGCCTGGGGAAGCCGCCTTCGGGACAAGGTCAGAAACCTGAAGGTAAGGTGTCTCCCTGACTAGTCCCCGGGGATCTGTCATCCAGGTGGCCAGGACACGGCCAAAGACTTGTGAATGTGAAGGGTGAAATTGTTTTGCAATAAAAGCCGTAGTGGACCCGACGGAGGGAGGCCGACATTCGGGAGGGGTCTGAGCCCGGAAGAGGGAGACCCAGGGGCGAAGGACCATCGCCCTGGTGCAATCAGAAAAGAACATTTGTTTATTATTTTGAACATACCAGGCCCTCGGAAGCAAGAAACCTAACCACCGAAGGTCCTGAGATCGCTAGGGACTTTTGTGGGTCTGAGCCCGGAAGAGGGCGATCCAGCGGTGAAAAGTCCTCACCCAACGTACAAGCGGAAAGGAACTTTTTGTTTGTTATTTCGAACACATCAGGTCCTCGGAAGCAAGAGACATTTTGTAGAAAAGAAACGTAGCCACCGAAGGTCCTGATAGCTGAGCACGGCACTGTCGTCTCGTGCTGGGAAAGCTCGAGAGAGAGAGAGAGAGAGAGAGAGAGAGAGAGAGAGTGTGCTGTGCTCTGGAGTCCCGCCTTGTCCCATGCTCAAAACCGGGGCGAGGGAGACCCCCCAGCTGCCACATCCTGACTTATCATTTGTGAACACTTCTTTCTTTCTTGTGAATCCTATCCCACACTCTTTTTGTATTTAGTTGTAAGGATTGGCAATAGTTTTTTTGTTCTAGTAGAGGCCCTTTTTATTTGACAAGACGGCGCTAGGACTGCCTTGTTATTATTTGATGGTCGTAGCCTGCTGCCATCTTAGATTTAGGTTTAGATTAGGCATTTTTCCAACCTGCACATACAGGTTAAACGACACCCTTGAACTGTGATCACTTGTATCTGTCTTTACAGGAGAATGCTTGGGCTTGGCAGGCCAAGCACACAGGAGGGCATGTCTCACCTAAAGGGGGAACGTCTATGTGGGACAGGAGAGGCAGAAATCAGTGCCTGTGGGACACGCAGGGGGAGAAGAGTTGACACACCCTGTCCCCTCCACCGCCCTGCGCAGCGGCTAGGCAGGTGGGCCTGCTCCGCAAGACCCTCCCTAGGGGTCTGGGCAAGTGGGACCACGCTGGGAGTGATATCCCTCTCAGGGACAAGGACTCCCAAGTTCAATGAGGACCTCCCTGAGCCGACTACATTGTCCGCCGTCATGGGACTTGAAAAAACGGTTTGTTCTCATATTTTGACGACAACTACCAGTGATCCTCCTTCCACCCCGTTGTTGGCTTCAGGTAAGGCTGGGTTTCATCAGAGTGACGCCGTCAAGGAAGAAGGACCACACCTTTTTCGATTGTGCTGGCCTACTTCCACACAGTAGGAACTGTGAATGGGGAGAGACCTGATACACAGAGAGTGACTCCTACGGAAGGAGGAGAATCCTCAATACGCAGTGGCGAGCCTCTGTGGATATGTCCTGGAGCTACGCCGTGCCGGTGGTGGCGTAGCTGAAGGCCGCAAGGCGGCGTGCTCTGACCGAGCAAGAGGCTCTGGACAGGAGCGGAACGAAGACGGGAAGAAAACCGCCTTCCCTGGTGGCGTGTCCACTAGGAGACAGCGGTGGGCCTGGCGCCCACCAACCAACGCCGAGACCAGAGGAAAGAAAGGAGCCCTGGTCCCTCGAGCTCCAACCGGCGAGGGCCTGTACCGGCGAGATGAGACGAGCACGGACAGGGACGCAAACGCTCCAAAGGTGAGGACACCAGTGAGGGCTATAATGGTTGGGGGTCAAAGACTGCCAAAGCCGTCCGCGGTAGGAGAGGCTGGGAAAAAGGAACGGGCACAAGACACAGGTAAAACCGAGTGGGAGGGATAAGAATACTGCATATCCCGGCTGGAGAAGCCGCCAACTGTACGAAAGTCTGTAAGAGTGGGAAGGGCACGCAACTAGGCTTGGACTGGCCTATAGGGCAATAGGCCCATGGCCGAACCAAAAACACAAAATGCTGGTGTGGGCCAGTTGTTTTGGTCAAAGTGGGCCACTTTTCTGGCCAATGTGGGCCAGTGTGATGAGTTACTTTGCTATGAGGCTAGTAGTTTTGACCAGTGTTGCTGAATCCATATTCTTACTAGTCAAACAGTGTCACAAAAGGATGGAAGGAATGAATAGCCATTTGCAACTGTGGGCCACTTTTTCATTGGTGCCCGAGACAATGTTATGGCCCAGTCCGACCCTGCACGCAACGCGACCCAAGTAAAACAGAGGGGAAGTGATGCGAACACTGTGTATCAAGCCTGGGGAAGCCGCCTTCGGGACAAGGTCAGAAACCTGAAGGTAAGGTGTCTCCCTGACTAGTCCCCGGGGATCTGTCATCCAGGTGGCCAGGACACGGCCAAAGACTTGTGAATGTGAAGGGTGAAATTGTTTTGCAATAAAAGCCGTAGTGGACCCGACGGAGGGAGGCCGACATTCGGGAGGGGTCTGAGCCCGGAAGAGGGAGACCCAGGGGCGAAGGACCATCGCCCTGGTGCAATCAGAAAAGAACATTTGTTTATTATTTTGAACATACCAGGCCCTCGGAAGCAAGAAACCTAACCACCGAAGGTCCTGAGATCGCTAGGGACTTTTGTGGGTCTGAGCCCGGAAGAGGGCGATCCAGCGGTGAAAAGTCCTCACCCAACGTACAAGCGGAAAGGAACTTTTTGTTTGTTATTTCGAACACATCAGGTCCTCGGAAGCAAGAGACATTTTGTAGAAAAGAAACGTAGCCACCGAAGGTCCTGATAGCTGAGCACGGCACTGTCGTCTCGTGCTGGGAAAGCTCGAGAGAGAGAGAGAGAGAGAGTGTGCTGTGCTCTGGAGTCCCGCCTTGTCCCATGCTCAAAACGGGGGCGAGGGAGACCCCCCAGCTGCCACATCCTGACTTATCATTTGTGAACACTTCTTTCTTTCTTGTGAATCCTATCCCACACTCTTTTTGTATTTAGTTGTAAGGATTGGCAATAGTTTTTTTGTTCTAGTAGAGGCCCTTTTTATTTGACAAGACGGCGCTAGGACTGCCTTGTTATTATTTGATGGTCGTAGCCTGCTGCCATCTTAGATTTAGGTTTAGATTAGGCATTTTTCCAACCTGCACATACAGGTTAAACGACACCCTTGAACTGTGATCACTTGTATCTGTCTTTACTGTTGCCGCCATGAGTTCCTTACAACAAGAACCTAAGAGAATTGAATGGGCACACGCCCTGTGAAAAAGGGGCGAGAAAGGGATACGCGCCGCTTGTTTCCAAGGCTGGGGAAGCCGACAAATATATGACATTAATTGGACTGAGAACCAATTACCCTGCCAAAGAGCCACGGGACGTTGGGGAGTCCCAGTGCCACAAAGGTGGGATATATAGAGGTGTGTACCAGAGTGATACCCGAAGGGGCTTAATAGAAGGTGGTAAAAAGCTGAAAAGCATATAAGAAGAAGAGTGTGTCTTTTCATTCCCCAAAGGAGGAGGAGAAAGCCATCCAGAAGGCATTTATAATTTTAACTGGCACACTCCATATACAAGGACTGCGGGCTGTGTAAAGACTTTCTAAAGGAACTCTGAGACGGATAATGCATAAGTCCTCTACGAGTCGGGCCTGGCAGCAGCCCATTCCGAGGCTTTTGGGCAAGCCTCCTTTTCCTTTCAGTTAGATTTTCTAGAGTGCTAGGGCCAGTTAGTAACTAGGAATTTTGTCTCGGGGCTCTTTCATTTTTGGACTGGCTTCGACGAGCACCCTTAGTTTTTGTTTTAGAAGGCAGGGCAGGGAACTTCCCTCATAGCGATAGGGCCACATAGGACTTTTTCTTTTATTTGAATAAACAGGTATACACCAGGACCCGTTGTAGTCCGAGTCCTTCTCCTGGTTGGCCAAAGCACCCTCTGAGGAAGCCAGGGCCCCACTTTTTATCCTCCTTGCTCCTCATCTCACGCCTGGGAGGAGAGGCCTGTCTGGGGACACTGGGCAAGATTCCTGGGAGAAGGGAGCTGGCATTCTGGCCCCTGCCCCGAAAGCCTGACGAACGCCTGACAAACGCCGCGCTTTGCCCTGCCGGGCTTTGCCCTGCCGGGCAAAATTCCCAGCAGACCCCACTCGGCCCATCACCTGAGCAAGTTAGAGTGAGGCGAGATAGAGAGAAAGAGAGAGAGAGAGAGAGGGGGAGGGGGCCTCGACCTGCCCAACAAGGCGCTAAAATAAAACAAATAATGAGGTGAAATGAGCCACTCGGTTTTCATACCTCGTGCCTTTCTTTTGGTTCGTGTCTCCCAGAACCCCTTGTGCGTCCCTTAGGGTAATGCATGGAATCCCCAGACAGATCCCTCCCCTCTTCTGCCATTCTCCCAACATGGTGTACAATGTATCTTATCTACCTCAGCGAGAGGGCTTGGCAGTGGTAACGTGATGAAGTGAAACAAACGGGCAGCCATCTGCAGAGGCCCGTGGCAGGCGTGT
Organism: Ambystoma mexicanum; assembly: GCF_040938575.1. Lineage (NCBI taxonomy): Eukaryota > Metazoa > Chordata > Amphibia > Caudata > Ambystomatidae > Ambystoma > Ambystoma mexicanum. The sequence goes on from NW_027182385.1 coordinate 17,562, forward strand.
GGGAGGAAGCCATGTTGTGCCTGGGCTCTTTGCGTGCCTCACTAACCAGCAACTCTCTCACCAGCATGTCGCGCGCGCACACACACACAGCCCTCTGGCAAAGCTCAAACCATTGGCACGCTCAGGGGAAAGGGTAGAGGTGCAAGCCGAGCAGGATACAGAGCCCTGGCTCTCCCTTCAGGAGACACATACCCAGAGTGCAGTTACCTCCTTGTGTTATGGGGCGGCGCTGTGTCCAAAGGGTAAATAAACCAGAATGCCTGCCCCTCGGCGAGAGCGAGAGGCCCTAGTGGGACTGGAGGGGAATCGGACCGGCTTGGGCCGTACCCTGGTGGCCAGGCATATACCAGCGCCCGTGAACCGAAAAACATGTGGGCATTTTGCGGGCCTGGTTTTGTGTCCAGGGAGAGGAAACCCCAACCCCTCCCCCTCGCGTGGGCAAGTGAAGAGCAGGGGCATATAATGGAGCAGCTCGTTTTGTGACAATGTGGCGGCTCTTAAAAGAGCCTTTGTGGTGTTTTCTGCGGTTGCGGTGCTGCTTTGACTCAAGCCCTCTCGCCCCGGATGCGGCGGGCCAGCTGGATGTCCTTGGGCATGATGGTGACCCTCTTGGCGTGGATGGCGCAGAGGTTCGTGTCCTCAAAGAGCCCGACCAGGTAGGCCTCGCTGGCCTCCTGCAGGGCCATGACGGCCGAGCTCTGGAAGCGCAGGTCGGTCTTAAAGTCCTGGGCGATTTCTCGCACCAGGCGCTGGAAGGGCAGTTTTCGGATGAGCAGCTCCGTGGATTTCTGGTAGCGGCGGATCTCCCTCAGAGCCACAGTGCCGGGACGGTAGCGGTGAGGTTTCTTCACGCCGCCAGTGGCGGGGGCGCTCTTACGGGCAGCCTTGGTGGCCAGCTGCTTGCGAGGCGCCTTGCCTCCGGTGGACTTGCGGGCGGTCTGCTTAGTACGGGCCATGGCAGCACTGCGAGCTCTGCTTTCTCTGCAAGCGATAGATACAACAGACTCCGGCGGGAGGGGAGCCGGCATATAAAGACCAAGCTCTCCTCCAATTGGCTGGGCACCGGTTTGAAAAAGCCCGCGGTGCACTGCGATTGGTCAGTGTCAGAAGGCGTGGCTATGAAACGCAGACGCGGACAGGAGGTCTTTGATTGGCTGGCCAAACAAAACGGAAAGGAAAGAGCGATTGCCATAGGTTGTGCTCGGCCCTTCATGAAACGCTCTTGGCAGATGAAATAGCCCGCCCACCCCCAGCCCCAATTCATCCTCCCAGTGCCCTCCCCCACCAGCCCTCGGACCCGGGGCTAGCGAGCACAGTGAATCGGCCTCTGAAGTCGGACCTCGTTACACACATGCCCCGTGTGCTGGCTGACATGTCACATCATCATCATCATCATCATCATTTGCTAGGCAGCGCCTCCAAACTCCACGGTTAAAGAGTTAATGGTGGGGCATGCGACCTGGCGCAACACCCCCAATCTGTGTGTGCACGATGCCCAAAGGTCTCAACTGACGCGGGCTTATAGGTGGGTGCCGACTGGCCAGGGTCACGCGTGGCGTCCGAGGCGAGCGGGGACTCTCGCAACGGCCCCGTGCATTATTACACTTTGTCTTTCGAACATGCAGTTGTATCGCAGTACATGTCAGGCAGAGGCATGAGCTAGCTCGCTTTCAGATACTGTGGGCGGCTCTTAAAAGAGCCTTTTGTGTTTTTAAGGTCTCGGCGAGAGACTCTACTTCTTCTTGGGCGCAGCCTTTTTGGGCTTTGCCGCTTTGGGTTTGACGGCCTTGGGCTTCACGACCTTGGCCGGGCTCTTCTTTGCCGCTTTCGCCTTCACTGCTTTGGCTTTTGCGGGGCTCTTGGCGGCCTTCTTGGCTGGAGCAGCCTTGGGCTTTTTTGGGCTCTTGGCGGCTGCCGGCTTCTTCACCTTCTTGGGACTCTTCTTGACTCCGGCGGCCACCTTTTTGGGTTTCTTGGCAGCACCGGCAGGCTTCTTTGCTGCGGGCGTCTTGCTCTTGGCTGCCGCTTTCTTGGCCACCTTCTCCTTGCCCTGCGTCTGCTTCTTGTTGAGCTTGAAGGATCCAGAGGCCCCGGTGCCCTTGAGCTGGGCTAGGGCGCCTTTCCTCACCAGGCTCTTGAGGGCAATCTTGACTCTGCTGTTGTTCTTGTCCACGTCATATCCCCCGGCGCCCAGAGCCTTCTTGACGGCAGACAGGGAGACTCCCTTCCTCTCAGTGGAGGCCGCCACGCACTTGAGGACGAGGTCGGACACGCTGGGCCCAGCGGGCTTTTTGGCCTTGGCAGTGCCGGCTGCTCTCTTCTGCTTCTTCTTGGCGGCAGCGGCGGGTTCCGCCGGCGGAGCCACGGCAGCGGGTGCAGTTTCAGCCATTGTTCTGCAGGAGGACTCAGTCAGCGCTCACAGATCAGTAATGGGCGGCCCGGCAACCGCCGTGCATATATAGGGAGGAGCTTCCACCTGATTGGTCCAGAGAATGGGAGGCTGGGCCCAGCACACCGCGCTGTCCCTGCTAAAGACACACTGTGTTTCCTCTGCTTAAATAATCCATTTTTTAAAAGTTACCCGCGTACATTTATTTCATCTTGCATGTGGCAACAGGACCGCAACACCTCCCAGCTCTTATCCAAAAGCATCTCCCTCTTGGAGAGGCGCCGGCTCCCTTTTAAGCGCCTTGTAAAGCTGGCATCCCGCCGTCAGCTCAGACACAAACATGAGCAAACTTTGTTTTCCACTTCATATTCGACCACTCTTCCTCACCTGCCCCACATAACAGCGTGAGCATAACCTTGTTCACTTCTTTCCCTACAGTCCCCGATAAAGTTTTCGCTCCTCACCTTCCGCGGACCAGAGAAAAAGCGCGTTGAAGAGGAAGGAAATAACACAGCTTTGTGTGTGTTAGCCAAGCCTAGAAACGCCCCTTCAAATGGACATAGGCCTGCATGCCCCAAGTGCTTCTATGTTTTTGGAGCCCGATCCCCTCATATTTCACAAGAGGGGAGTGTGGTGGGTGGCTGTGGGGTGCTTGGGAGGGGGGGGAATGGGGGGGGTGAGGGCAGGGCAGAGAGAGAGAGAGAGAGAGAGATTGATTTCATGTTTCATGGGGGGTTATTCTCACTTCCAGGGTTCAATTAGTGAGCCCATTTTCTGGCAGCCAGCTTGTCGAACGAGATTGTCTTTGCATCCTACATGCATGCAAGGGCAGTGTTGGCCTGCAGTCACTTTCCTCTACATTATCTTGGGCCTTCTGCCCTCTCGTCAGGCACTGGCCTGGCCATGAAGGAGAATGCGTGGGCTTGGCAGGCCAAGCACACAGGAGGGCATGTCTCACCTAAAGGGGGAACGTCTATGTGGGACAGGAGAGGCAGAAATCAGTGCCTGTGGGACACGCAGGGGGAGAAGAGTTGACACACCCTGTCCCCTCCACCGCCCTGCGCAGCGGCTAGGCAGGTGGGCCTGCTCCGCAAGACCCTCCCTAGCGGTCTGGGCAAGTGGGACCACGCTGGGAGTGATATCCCTCTCAGGGACAAGGACTCCCAAGTTCAATGAGGACCTCCCTGAGCCGACTACATTGTCCGCCGTCATGGGACTTGAAAAAACGGTTTGTTCTCATATTTTGACGACAACTACCAGTGATCCTCCTTCCACCCCGTTGTTGGCTTCAGGTAAGGCTGGGTTTCATCAGAGTGACGCCGTCAAGGAAGAAGGACCACACCTTTTTCGATTGTGCTGGCCTACTTCCACACAGTAGGAACTGTGAATGGGGAGAGACCTGATACACAGAGAGTGACTCCTACGGAAGGAGGAGAATCCTCAATACGCAGTGGCGAGCCTCTGTGGATATGTCCTGGAGCTACGCCGTGCCGGTGGTGGCGTAGCTGAAGGCCGCAAGGCGGCGTGCTCTGACCGAGCAAGAGGCTCTGGACAGGAGCGGAACGAAGACGGGAAGAAAACCGCCTTCCCTGGTGGCGTGTCCACTAGGAGACAGCGGTGGGCCTGGCGCCCACCAACCAACGCCGAGACCAGAGGAAAGAAAGGAGCCCTGGTCCCTCGAGCTCCAACCGGCGAGGGCCTGTACCGGCGAGATGAGACGAGCACGGACAGGGACGCAAACGCTCCAAAGGTGAGGACACCAGTGAGGGCTATAATGGTTGGGGGTCAAAGACTGCCAAAGCCGTCCGCGGTAGGAGAGGCTGGGAAAAAGGAACGGGCACAAGACACAGGTAAAACCGAGTGGGAGGGATAAGAATACTGCATATCCCGGCTGGAGAAGCCGCCAACTGTACGAAAGTCTGTAAGAGTGGGAAGGGCACGCAACTAGGCTTGGACTGGCCTATAGGGCAATAGGCCCATGGCCGAACCAAAAACACAAAATGCTGGTGTGGGCCAGTTGTTTTGGTCAAAGTGGGCCACTTTTCTGGCCAATGTGGGCCAGTGTGATGAGTTACTTTGCTATGAGGCTAGTAGTTTTGACCAGTGTTGCTGAATCCATATTCTTACTAGTCAAACAGTGTCACAAAAGGATGGAAGGAATGAATAGCCATTTGCAACTGTGGGCCACTTTTTCATTGGTGCCCGAGACAATGTTATGGCCCAGTCCGACCCTGCACGCAACGCGACCCAAGTAAAACAGAGGGGAAGTGATGCGAACACTGTGTATCAAGCCTGGGGAAGCCGCCTTCGGGACAAGGTCAGAAACCTGAAGGTAAGGTGTCTCCCTGACTAGTCCCCGGGGATCTGTCATCCAGGTGGCCAGGACACGGCCAAAGACTTGTGAATGTGAAGGGTGAAATTGTTTTGCAATAAAAGCCGTAGTGGACCCGACGGAGGGAGGCCGACATTCGGGAGGGGTCTGAGCCCGGAAGAGGGAGACCCAGGGGCGAAGGACCATCGCCCTGGTGCAATCAGAAAAGAACATTTGTTTATTATTTTGAACATACCAGGCCCTCGGAAGCAAGAAACCTAACCACCGAAGGTCCTGAGATCGCTAGGGACTTTTGTGGGTCTGAGCCCGGAAGAGGGCGATCCAGCGGTGAAAAGTCCTCACCCAACGTACAAGCGGAAAGGAACTTTTTGTTTGTTATTTCGAACACATCAGGTCCTCGGAAGCAAGAGACATTTTGTAGAAAAGAAACGTAGCCACCGAAGGTCCTGATAGCTGAGCACGGCACTGTCGTCTCGTGCTGGGAAAGCTCGAGAGAGAGAGAGAGAGAGAGTGTGCTGTGCTCTGGAGTCCCGCCTTGTCCCATGCTCAAAACGGGGGCGAGGGAGACCCCCCAGCTGCCACATCCTGACTTATCATTTGTGAACACTTCTTTCTTTCTTGTGAATCCTATCCCACACTCTTTTTGTATTTAGTTGTAAGGATTGGCAATAGTTTTTTTGTTCTAGTAGAGGCCCTTTTTATTTGACAAGACGGCGCTAGGACTGCCTTGTTATTATTTGATGGTCGTAGCCTGCTGCCATCTTAGATTTAGGTTTAGATTAGGCATTTTTCCAACCTGCACATACAGGTTAAACGACACCCTTGAACTGTGATCACTTGTATCTGTCTTTACTGTTGCCGCCATGAGTTCCTTACAACAAGAACCTAAGAGAATTGAATGGGCACACGCCCTGTGAAAAAGGGGCGAGAAAGGGATACGCGCCGCTTGTTTCCAAGGCTGGGGAAGCCGACAAATATATGACATTAATTGGACTGAGAACCAATTACCCTGCCAAAGAGCCACGGGACGTTGGGGAGTCCCAGTGCCACAAAGGTGGGATATATAGAGGTGTGTACCAGAGTGATACCCGAAGGGGCTTAATAGAAGGTGGTAAAAAGCTGAAAAGCATATAAGAAGAAGAGTGTGTCTTTTCATTCCCCAAAGGAGGAGGAGAAAGCCATCCAGAAGGCATTTATAATTTTAACTGGCACACTCCATATACAAGGACTGCGGGCTGTGTAAAGACTTTCTAAAGGAACTCTGAGACGGATAATGCATAAGTCCTCTACGAGTCGGGCCTGGCAGCAGCCCATTCCGAGGCTTTTGGGCAAGCCTCCTTTTCCTTTCAGTTAGATTTTCTAGAGTGCTAGGGCCAGTTAGTAACTAGGAATTTTGTCTCGGGGCTCTTTCATTTTTGGACTGGCTTCGACGAGCACCCTTAGTTTTTGTTTTAGAAGGCAGGGCAGGGAACTTCCCTCATAGCGATAGGGCCACATAGGACTTTTTCTTTTATTTGAATAAACAGGTATACACCAGGACCCGTTGTAGTCCGAGTCCTTCTCCTGGTTGGCCAAAGCACCCTCTGAGGAAGCCAGGGCCCCACTTTTTATCCTCCTTGCTCCTCATCTCACGCCTGGGAGGAGAGGCCTGTCTGGGGACACTGGGCAAGATTCCTGGGAGAAGGGAGCTGGCATTCTGGCCCCTGCCCCGAAAGCCTGACGAACGCCTGACAAACGCCGCGCTTTGCCCTGCCGGGCTTTGCCCTGCCGGGCAAAATTCCCAGCAGACCCCACTCGGCCCATCACCTGAGCAAGTTAGAGTGAGGCGAGATAGAGAGAAAGAGAGAGAGAGAGAGAGGGGGAGGGGGCCTCGACCTGCCCAACAAGGCGCTAAAATAAAACAAATAATGAGGTGAAATGAGCCACTCGGTTTTCATACCTCGTGCCTTTCTTTTGGTTCGTGTCTCCCAGAACCCCTTGTGCGTCCCTTAGGGTAATGCATGGAATCCCCAGACAGATCCCTCCCCTCTTCTGCCATTCTCCCAACATGGTGTACAATGTATCTTATCTACCTCAGCGAGAGGGCTTGGCAGTGGTAACGTGATGAAGTGAAACAAACGGGCAGCCATCTGCAGAGGCCCGTGGCAGGCGTGTGGGAGGAAGCCATGTTGTGCCTGGGCTCTTTGCGTGCCTCACTAACCAGCAACTCTCTCACCAGCATGTCGCGCGCGCACACACACACAGCCCTCTGGCAAAGCTCAAACCATTGGCACGCTCAGGGGAAAGGGTAGAGGTGCAAGCCGAGCAGGATACAGAGCCCTGGCTCTCCCTTCAGGAGACACATACCCAGAGTGCAGTTACCTCCTTGTGTTATGGGGCGGCGCTGTGTCCAAAGGGTAAATAAACCAGAATGCCTGCCCCTCGGCGAGAGCGAGAGGCCCTAGTGGGACTGGAGGGGAATCGGACCGGCTTGGGCCGTACCCTGGTGGCCAGGCATATACCAGCGCCCGTGAACCGAAAAACATGTGGGCATTTTGCGGGCCTGGTTTTGTGTCCAGGGAGAGGAAACCCCAACCCCTCCCCCTCGCGTGGGCAAGTGAAGAGCAGGGGCATATAATGGAGCAGCTCGTTTTGTGACAATGTGGCGGCTCTTAAAAGAGCCTTTGTGGTGTTTTCTGCGGTTGCGGTGCTGCTTTGACTCAAGCCCTCTCGCCCCGGATGCGGCGGGCCAGCTGGATGTCCTTGGGCATGATGGTGACCCTCTTGGCGTGGATGGCGCAGAGGTTCGTGTCCTCAAAGAGCCCGACCAGGTAGGCCTCGCTGGCCTCCTGCAGGGCCATGACGGCCGAGCTCTGGAAGCGCAGGTCGGTCTTAAAGTCCTGGGCGATTTCTCGCACCAGGCGCTGGAAGGGCAGTTTTCGGATGAGCAGCTCCGTGGATTTCTGGTAGCGGCGGATCTCCCTCAGAGCCACAGTGCCGGGACGGTAGCGGTGAGGTTTCTTCACGCCGCCAGTGGCGGGGGCGCTCTTACGGGCAGCCTTGGTGGCCAGCTGCTTGCGAGGCGCCTTGCCTCCGGTGGACTTGCGGGCGGTCTGCTTAGTACGGGCCATGGCAGCACTGCGAGCTCTGCTTTCTCTGCAAGCGATAGATACAACAGACTCCGGCGCGCTTGTTCTTCTTCTTGCTGATAGATTTTTATCCATCAGCGGTGATTTTTTGGATACCGAGGCTTGAGCCTCATTACTCCATCTTCTCGGGTTGAGTGTGTAGTCGTGGGTTTGTATTCTTCTTGGTCTGTGTGGTCTTGTCACAGTAGGGCTGGTTTCACTGGGTCTTCGCAGTGATGGGCCGCGGGTAGCGGTCGAAGGGGTTTGCAGTGGTGGCAGTGAGTCTTCTGATCAGAGGGTTCGGGTTCTGATCCAGTTCTTGGCAGAAGTTCTTACTCAGCTTTGCTAGATGTTCATCCAACATCTCGATGTCCAGGTCTCTGTGAAGGTCTGCTATCCTTGTGAAGATTGGAGCTCCAGATGATATCCGCAGGGCCTTGTTCTGGACTATCTGAAGACTCTTCCGGTGTCGCTCATGGCAGGTCATCCATGCTGGTGAGGCATAAGTCAGGGTTGGTCTGATGATCGCCTTGTAGACGTTGATCTTTGTCCGGAGGGGCATGGACTTGCTCTTCAGGAGTGGGTACAGCGCTGCCATCTTTCCTGTTGCCTTCTGCTGAGTATTCTCGATGTGGCTTTCCCAGTTGAGTTTGCTGTCCAGGGTCACACCGAGGTAGCGGCTGCTGCTCTCCCATTTGATGGTCTCCCCGTTGAGGCTGATGTGTGGGTGCTCCTTGATCTTCTTTCTGGTGAACAGCGTTGCAGTTGTCTTGCTGGTGTTGAGTTCTATCCGCCAGTCGCTGTACCACTTTGCGATGGTATCCAATGAAGCTTGCAGGTTCTTCGCCACTTCCTTTTCGCTGAAAGACTGGGAGATTACTGCAACATCGTCTGCATACAGTGCCAGGTTCGTCTTGTGGAGATCTGTCGGGATGTCGTTGGTGAAGAGGTTGAACAGGAAGGGTCCGAGGTTCGATCCCTGTGGCACGCCTGCTCGGATGGGATGTGAAGAGGACATCTCAGACCGCATGGCGACATGGAAGGTGCGGCCTCCCAGGTAGCTTGCAATCGTCTTCACCAGGTAGTTCGGAAATCCCAGGCCAATCATCTTGTGCAGCAGTCCCTTGTGCCAGACTCGGTCGAATGCTTTGGCTACATCCAGGAAGACGATTCCTGTGGACTTCTTGATGTTGAATCCGTGGCTGATGGTGTCCACCACTCTCAGTAGCTGATGAGTCGTTGCATGCTCCTTTCGAAATCCAAACTGTTCCTTTGCTAGTAGATTTCTTTCGGAGGTGAAGTCGCTGAGTCGAGCGAGGAGGACCTTCTCCAGGAGCTTCGATAATCCAGAAAGCAGGCTGATGGGGCGGTAGTTTGCTGGATCCCTCAGTGGTTTGCCGGCCTTTGGAAAAACGATGACCCTTGCTTCTTTCCAGGAACTCGGGAAGTGCTGGAGCCTCATGCATGCATTGAAGATCTCTGTGAGATGTTCCATTGATGCTGGTGGGAGGTTCTTGATTGCCAGGTTGGTTATTCCGTCGCTCCCCGGTGCCTTGCCGTTCGCCAGCTTTTCTGCAAGTCCTGCTACCTCAGAGCTTGTGCACTCCTTGATGTCTTCTGCTCCCAGCCCGGTTCCGTGATCTGCGAGGTACTTCTCAACTGCTTCCTCCACTCCGTCTGAGAGCCTACTTACCTTGTTCGGGGTGAACGAAGCCTCCAGTGTCTCGGCAAGGACCTCTGCCTTGTCCTTGTTGCTGCATGCAAGGTGGGTTTGTCCCTGGATTGGTGGGCTTGGCTCCTTCTTCCCAGTCAGTCGACGAGTCATTCTCCACACCGAGTTGTCAGCCTCCTTCAGCTTGGCTGTTGCAGACTCCCACTTCTCTCCACGGTGCTGTCGGATCTGTTCCCGCAGGAGTCTTGCAAGCGTGTTGTACTTCTGCAGGAGATCAGGTGTGCGGAGCTTCTGCCACTGGCGTCGGGCGCGGTTCTTGTCGGCGATTGACTGTTGGATGCCTCTCGGTAGGTCGTAGATGGAACATCTGGTTGTCTTCTGCTTCGGAACACTGCTCTTGATTGCCTCCTGGACTGCTGTTGTGAAGTCTTCCACGGCCCTGTTGATATCATCCATGGTGCTCAGCGGGGTTGGAGTGACCATTCTGTTCAGCTCTTCTTTGAAGCGGCTCCAGTCAGCTCTTCTGAAGTTGTACTTCTCGGCCTGCTGGTAGGGTTCCATCTCATCTCCCACAGTGATTGCTACTGGATTGTGGTCCGAGGTCAGCTCCACCAGTGTTTCCAGCTCCACAGAGTGTTGCAGGTTCTTCAGTAGCACAATGTCCAGCACATCTGGGTTGTGGCTTGCTACACCTGGGTAGTGCGTGGGCTCAGTCGGGCCTGCTACCACACAGTCGTTCTTCCTGGAATACGCCAGCAGTGTCCGTCCCCTCTGGTTGGCAGTCCTGGAGTTCCAGCATCGGTGCTTGGCGTTGAGGTCTCCGCCGATGAGTGTTGGAACCGTCGAATCCAGCAAAGCATCCAGGTCTCGGAGATCCAGCTTTGCTTTCGGGGGGCAGTAGGTTGCAATCAGTCGGAGTGGTCCTGTAGCAGTCTTGACTTGTACTCCAGTGGCTTCAATGCTTCTGAGGGGTGGGAGTGCAATCTCATGGTGGTCGATCGTCGTCTTCACTATCACTGCGGTCCCCCCTCCTTTGGCTCCTGCAGGTCGGTCGGTCCGGTACACACTGTGGTTTGCCAGGCTCAGCTTCTGGTTTCCTTGCAGGTGGGTCTCTGAAAGCAAAGCAGCACTCACCTTTCTCGTTTCCATCAGGTGAAGGAGTTCGTCTGTCTTCTTCTGAATACCGTTGGCATTCCACATCACGATGGCGCAGCTGGGTCTAGATGCCATGTTGTTTTCTTCCTTCGCCCGCGAATAGGCTCAGGACGAGCCCTGCCACCATCGTCATGGTGGGGTCGATATTCAGCTCTGCAACAAAGGCTGCGATCTTCACTATGATGGTCTCCGGCGGGAGGGGAGCCGGCATATAAAGACCAAGCTCTCCTCCAATTGGCTGGGCACCGGTTTGAAAAAGCCCGCGGTGCACTGCGATTGGTCAGTGTCAGAAGGCGTGGCTATGAAACGCAGACGCGGACAGGAGGTCTTTGATTGGCTGGCCAAACAAAACGGAAAGGAAAGAGCGATTGCCATAGGTTGTGCTCGGCCCTTCATGAAACGCTCTTGGCAGATGAAATAGCCCGCCCACCCCCAGCCCCAATTCATCCTCCCAGTGCCCTCCCCCACCAGCCCTCGGACCCGGGGCTAGCGAGCACAGTGAATCGGCCTCTGAAGTCGGACCTCGTTACACACATGCCCCGTGTGCTGGCTGACATGTCACATCATCATCATCATCATCATCATTTGCTAGGCAGCGCCTCCAAACTCCACGGTTAAAGAGTTAATGGTGGGGCATGCGACCTGGCGCAACACCCCCAATCTGTGTGTGCACGATGCCCAAAGGTCTCAACTGACGCGGGCTTATAGGTGGGTGCCGACTGGCCAGGGTCACGCGTGGCGTCCGAGGCGAGCGGGGACTCTCGCAACGGCCCCGTGCATTATTACACTTTGTCTTTCGAACATGCAGTTGTATCGCAGTACATGTCAGGCAGAGGCATGAGCTAGCTCGCTTTCAGATACTGTGGGCGGCTCTTAAAAGAGCCTTTTGTGTTTTTAAGGTCTCGGCGAGAGACTCTACTTCTTCTTGGGCGCAGCCTTTTTGGGCTTTGCCGCTTTGGGTTTGACGGCCTTGGGCTTCACGACCTTGGCCGGGCTCTTCTTTGCCGCTTTCGCCTTCACTGCTTTAGCTTTTGCGGGGCTCTTGGCGGCCTTCTTGGCTGGAGCAGCCTTGGGCTTTTTTGGGCTCTTGGCGGCTGCCGGCTTCTTCACCTTCTTGGGACTCTTCTTGACTCCGGCGGCCACCTTTTTGGGTTTCTTGGCAGCACCGGCAGGCTTCTTTGCTGCGGGCGTCTTGCTCTTGGCTGCCGCTTTCTTGGCCACCTTCTCCTTGCCCTGCGTCTGCTTCTTGTTGAGCTTGAAGGATCCAGAGGCCCCGGTGCCCTTGAGCTGGGCTAGGGCGCCTTTCCTCACCAGGCTCTTGAGGGCAATCTTGACTCTGCTGTTGTTCTTGTCCACGTCATATCCCCCGGCGCCCAGAGCCTTCTTGACGGCAGACAGGGAGACTCCCTTCCTCTCAGTGGAGGCCGCCACGCACTTGAGGACGAGGTCGGACACGCTGGGCCCAGCGGGCTTTTTGGCCTTGGCAGTGCCGGCTGCTCTCTTCTGCTTCTTCTTGGCGGCAGCGGCGGGTTCCGCCGGCGGAGCCACGGCAGCGGGTGCAGTTTCAGCCATTGTTCTGCAGGAGGACTCAGTCAGCGCTCACAGATCAGTAATGGGCGGCCCGGCAACCGCCGTGCATATATAGGGAGGAGCTTCCACCTGATTGGTCCAGAGAATGGGAGGCTGGGCCCAGCACACCGCGCTGTCCCTGCTAAAGACACACTGTGTTTCCTCTGCTTAAATAATCCATTTTTTAAAAGTTACCCGCGTACATTTATTTCATCTTGCATGTGGCAACAGGACCGCAACACCTCCCAGCTCTTATCCAAAAGCATCTCCCTCTTGGAGAGGCGCCGGCTCCCTTTTAAGCGCCTTGTAAAGCTGGCATCCCGCCGTCAGCTCAGACACAAACATGAGCAAACTTTGTTTTCCACTTCATATTCGACCACTCTTCCTCACCTGCCCCACATAACAGCGTGAGCATAACCTTGTTCACTTCTTTCCCTACAGTCCCCGATAAAGTTTTCGCTCCTCACCTTCCGCGGACCAGAGAAAAAGCGCGTTGAAGAGGAAGGAAATAACACAGCTCTGTGTGTGTTAGCCAAGCCTAGAAACGCCCCTTCAAATGGACATAGGCCTGCATGCCCCAAGTGCTTCTATGTTTTTGGAGCCCGATCCCCTCATATTTCACAAGAGGGGAGTGTGGTGGGTGGCTGTGGGGTGCTTGGGAGGGGGGGGAATGGGGGGGGTGAGGGCAGGGCAGAGAGAGAGAGAGAGAGAGAGATTGATTTCATGTTTCATGGGGGGTTATTCTCACTTCCAGGGTTCAATTAGTGAGCCCATTTTCTGGCAGCCAGCTTGTCGAACGAGATTGTCTTTGCATCCTACATGCATGCAAGGGCAGTGTTGGCCTGCAGTCACTTTCCTCTACATTATCTTGGGCCTTCTGCCCTCTCGTCAGGCACTGGCCTGGCCATGAAGGAGAATGCGTGGGCTTGGCAGGCCAAGCACACAGGAGGGCATGTCTCACCTAAAGGGGGAACGTCTATGTGGGACAGGAGAGGCAGAAATCAGTGCCTGTGGGACACGCAGGGGGAGAAGAGTTGACACACCCTGTCCCCTCCACCGCCCTGCGCAGCGGCTAGGCAGGTGGGCCTGCTCCGCAAGACCCTCCCTAGCGGTCTGGGCAAGTGGGACCACGCTGGGAGTGATATCCCTCTCAGGGACAAGGACTCCCAAGTTCAATGAGGACCTCCCTGAGCCGACTACATTGTCCGCCGTCATGGGACTTGAAAAAACGGTTTGTTCTCATATTTTGACGACAACTACCAGTGATCCTCCTTCCACCCCGTTGTTGGCTTCAGGTAAGGCTGGGTTTCATCAGAGTGACGCCGTCAAGGAAGAAGGACCACACCTTTTTCGATTGTGCTGGCCTACTTCCACACAGTAGGAACTGTGAATGGGGAGAGACCTGATACACAGAGAGTGACTCCTACGGAAGGAGGAGAATCCTCAATACGCAGTGGCGAGCCTCTGTGGATATGTCCTGGAGCTACGCCGTGCCGGTGGTGGCGTAGCTGAAGGCCGCAAGGCGGCGTGCTCTGACCGAGCAAGAGGCTCTGGACAGGAGCGGAACGAAGACGGGAAGAAAACCGCCTTCCCTGGTGGCGTGTCCACTAGGAGACAGCGGTGGGCCTGGCGCCCACCAACCAACGCCGAGACCAGAGGAAAGAAAGGAGCCCTGGTCCCTCGAGCTCCAACCGGCGAGGGCCTGTACCGGCGAGATGAGACGAGCACGGACAGGGACGCAAACGCTCCAAAGGTGAGGACACCAGTGAGGGCTATAATGGTTGGGGGTCAAAGACTGCCAAAGCCGTCCGCGGTAGGAGAGGCTGGGAAAAAGGAACGGGCACAAGACACAGGTAAAACCGAGTGGGAGGGATAAGAATACTGCATATCCCGGCTGGAGAAGCCGCCAACTGTACGAAAGTCTGTAAGAGTGGGAAGGGCACGCAACTAGGCTTGGACTGGCCTATAGGGCAATAGGCCCATGGCCGAACCAAAAACACAAAATGCTGGTGTGGGCCAGTTGTTTTGGTCAAAGTGGGCCACTTTTCTGGCCAATGTGGGCCAGTGTGATGAGTTACTTTGCTATGAGGCTAGTAGTTTTGACCAGTGTTGCTGAATCCATATTCTTACTAGTCAAACAGTGTCACAAAAGGATGGAAGGAATGAATAGCCATTTGCAACTGTGGGCCACTTTTTCATTGGTGCCCGAGACAATGTTATGGCCCAGTCCGACCCTGCACGCAACGCGACCCAAGTAAAACAGAGGGGAAGTGATGCGAACACTGTGTATCAAGCCTGGGGAAGCCGCCTTCGGGACAAGGTCAGAAACCTGAAGGTAAGGTGTCTCCCTGACTAGTCCCCGGGGATCTGTCATCCAGGTGGCCAGGACACGGCCAAAGACTTGTGAATGTGAAGGGTGAAATTGTTTTGCAATAAAAGCCGTAGTGGACCCGACGGAGGGAGGCCGACATTCGGGAGGGGTCTGAGCCCGGAAGAGGGAGACCCAGGGGCGAAGGACCATCGCCCTGGTGCAATCAGAAAAGAACATTTGTTTATTATTTTGAACATACCAGGCCCTCGGAAGCAAGAAACCTAACCACCGAAGGTCCTGAGATCGCTAGGGACTTTTGTGGGTCTGAGCCCGGAAGAGGGCGATCCAGCGGTGAAAAGTCCTCACCCAACGTACAAGCGGAAAGGAACTTTTTGTTTGTTATTTCGAACACATCAGGTCCTCGGAAGCAAGAGACATTTTGTAGAAAAGAAACGTAGCCACCGAAGGTCCTGATAGCTGAGCACGGCACTGTCGTCTCGTGCTGGGAAAGCTCGAGAGAGAGAGAGAGAGAGAGAGAGAGAGAGAGAGAGAGAGTGTGCTGTGCTCTGGAGTCCCGCCTTGTCCCATGCTCAAAACGGGGGCGAGGGAGACCCCCCAGCTGCCACATCCTGACTTATCATTTGTGAACACTTCTTTCTTTCTTGTGAATCCTATCCCACACTCTTTTTGTATTTAGTTGTAAGGATTGGCAATAGTTTTTTTGTTCTAGTAGAGGCCCTTTTTATTTGACAAGACGGCGCTAGGACTGCCTTGTTATTATTTGATGGTCGTAGCCTGCTGCCATCTTAGATTTAGGTTTAGATTAGGCATTTTTCCAACCTGCACATACAGGTTAAACGACACCCTTGAACTGTGATCACTTGTATCTGTCTTTACAGGAGAATGCTTGGGCTTGGCAGGCCAAGCACACAGGAGGGCATGTCTCACCTAAAGGGGGAACGTCTATGTGGGACAGGAGAGGCAGAAATCAGTGCCTGTGGGACACGCAGGGGGAGAAGAGTTGACACACCCTGTCCCCTCCACCGCCCTGCGCAGCGGCTAGGCAGGTGGGCCTGCTCCGCAAGACCCTCCCTAGCGGTCTGGGCAAGTGGGACCACGCTGGGAGTGATATCCCTCTCAGGGACAAGGACTCCCAAGTTCAATGAGGACCTCCCTGAGCCGACTACATTGTCCGCCGTCATGGGACTTGAAAAAACGGTTTGTTCTCATATTTTGACGACAACTACCAGTGATCCTCCTTCCACCCCGTTGTTGGCTTCAGGTAAGGCTGGGTTTCATCAGAGTGACGCCGTCAAGGAAGAAGGACCACACCTTTTTCGATTGTGCTGGCCTACTTCCACACAGTAGGAACTGTGAATGGGGAGAGACCTGATACACAGAGAGTGACTCCTACGGAAGGAGGAGAATCCTCAATACGCAGTGGCGAGCCTCTGTGGATATGTCCTGGAGCTACGCCGTGCCGGTGGTGGCGTAGCTGAAGGCCGCAAGGCGGCGTGCTCTGACCGAGCAAGAGGCTCTGGACAGGAGCGGAACGAAGACGGGAAGAAAACCGCCTTCCCTGGTGGCGTGTCCACTAGGAGACAGCGGTGGGCCTGGCGCCCACCAACCAACGCCGAGACCAGAGGAAAGAAAGGAGCCCTGGTCCCTCGAGCTCCAACCGGCGAGGGCCTGTACCGGCGAGATGAGACGAGCACGGACAGGGACGCAAACGCTCCAAAGGTGAGGACACCAGTGAGGGCTATAATGGTTGGGGGTCAAAGACTGCCAAAGCCGTCCGCGGTAGGAGAGGCTGGGAAAAAGGAACGGGCACAAGACACAGGTAAAACCGAGTGGGAGGGATAAGAATACTGCATATCCCGGC
The DNA here is from genome assembly GCF_040938575.1 of Ambystoma mexicanum. NCBI lineage: Eukaryota > Metazoa > Chordata > Amphibia > Caudata > Ambystomatidae > Ambystoma > Ambystoma mexicanum. Next base: position 33,979 of record NW_027182385.1, read on the forward strand.
TGGAGAAGCCGCCAACTGTACGAAAGTCTGTAAGAGTGGGAAGGGCACGCAACTAGGCTTGGACTGGCCTATAGGGCAATAGGCCCATGGCCGAACCAAAAACACAAAATGCTGGTGTGGGCCAGTTGTTTTGGTCAAAGTGGGCCACTTTTCTGGCCAATGTGGGCCAGTGTGATGAGTTACTTTGCTATGAGGCTAGTAGTTTTGACCAGTGTTGCTGAATCCATATTCTTACTAGTCAAACAGTGTCACAAAAGGATGGAAGGAATGAATAGCCATTTGCAACTGTGGGCCACTTTTTCATTGGTGCCCGAGACAATGTTATGGCCCAGTCCGACCCTGCACGCAACGCGACCCAAGTAAAACAGAGGGGAAGTGATGCGAACACTGTGTATCAAGCCTGGGGAAGCCGCCTTCGGGACAAGGTCAGAAACCTGAAGGTAAGGTGTCTCCCTGACTAGTCCCCGGGGATCTGTCATCCAGGTGGCCAGGACACGGCCAAAGACTTGTGAATGTGAAGGGTGAAATTGTTTTGCAATAAAAGCCGTAGTGGACCCGACGGAGGGAGGCCGACATTCGGGAGGGGTCTGAGCCCGGAAGAGGGAGACCCAGGGGCGAAGGACCATCGCCCTGGTGCAATCAGAAAAGAACATTTGTTTATTATTTTGAACATACCAGGCCCTCGGAAGCAAGAAACCTAACCACCGAAGGTCCTGAGATCGCTAGGGACTTTTGTGGGTCTGAGCCCGGAAGAGGGCGATCCAGCGGTGAAAAGTCCTCACCCAACGTACAAGCGGAAAGGAACTTTTTGTTTGTTATTTCGAACACATCAGGTCCTCGGAAGCAAGAGACATTTTGTAGAAAAGAAACGTAGCCACCGAAGGTCCTGATAGCTGAGCACGGCACTGTCGTCTCGTGCTGGGAAAGCTCGAGAGAGAGAGAGAGAGAGAGTGTGCTGTGCTCTGGAGTCCCGCCTTGTCCCATGCTCAAAACGGGGGCGAGGGAGACCCCCCAGCTGCCACATCCTGACTTATCATTTGTGAACACTTCTTTCTTTCTTGTGAATCCTATCCCACACTCTTTTTGTATTTAGTTGTAAGGATTGGCAATAGTTTTTTTGTTCTAGTAGAGGCCCTTTTTATTTGACAAGACGGCGCTAGGACTGCCTTGTTATTATTTGATGGTCGTAGCCTGCTGCCATCTTAGATTTAGGTTTAGATTAGGCATTTTTCCAACCTGCACATACAGGTTAAACGACACCCTTGAACTGTGATCACTTGTATCTGTCTTTACTGTTGCCGCCATGAGTTCCTTACAACAAGAACCTAAGAGAATTGAATGGGCACACGCCCTGTGAAAAAGGGGCGAGAAAGGGATACGCGCCGCTTGTTTCCAAGGCTGGGGAAGCCGACAAATATATGACATTAATTGGACTGAGAACCAATTACCCTGCCAAAGAGCCACGGGACGTTGGGGAGTCCCAGTGCCACAAAGGTGGGATATATAGAGGTGTGTACCAGAGTGATACCCGAAGGGGCTTAATAGAAGGTGGTAAAAAGCTGAAAAGCATATAAGAAGAAGAGTGTGTCTTTTCATTCCCCAAAGGAGGAGGAGAAAGCCATCCAGAAGGCATTTATAATTTTAACTGGCACACTCCATATACAAGGACTGCGGGCTGTGTAAAGACTTTCTAAAGGAACTCTGAGACGGATAATGCATAAGTCCTCTACGAGTCGGGCCTGGCAGCAGCCCATTCCGAGGCTTTTGGGCAAGCCTCCTTTTCCTTTCAGTTAGATTTTCTAGAGTGCTAGGGCCAGTTAGTAACTAGGAATTTTGTCTCGGGGCTCTTTCATTTTTGGACTGGCTTCGACGAGCACCCTTAGTTTTTGTTTTAGAAGGCAGGGCAGGGAACTTCCCTCATAGCGATAGGGCCACATAGGACTTTTTCTTTTATTTGAATAAACAGGTATACACCAGGACCCGTTGTAGTCCGAGTCCTTCTCCTGGTTGGCCAAAGCACCCTCTGAGGAAGCCAGGGCCCCACTTTTTATCCTCCTTGCTCCTCATCTCACGCCTGGGAGGAGAGGCCTGTCTGGGGACACTGGGCAAGATTCCTGGGAGAAGGGAGCTGGCATTCTGGCCCCTGCCCCGAAAGCCTGACGAACGCCTGACAAACGCCGCGCTTTGCCCTGCCGGGCTTTGCCCTGCCGGGCAAAATTCCCAGCAGACCCCACTCGGCCCATCACCTGAGCAAGTTAGAGTGAGGCGAGATAGAGAGAAAGAGAGAGAGAGAGAGAGGGGGAGGGGGCCTCGACCTGCCCAACAAGGCGCTAAAATAAAACAAATAATGAGGTGAAATGAGCCACTCGGTTTTCATACCTCGTGCCTTTCTTTTGGTTCGTGTCTCCCAGAACCCCTTGTGCGTCCCTTAGGGTAATGCATGGAATCCCCAGACAGATCCCTCCCCTCTTCTGCCATTCTCCCAACATGGTGTACAATGTATCTTATCTACCTCAGCGAGAGGGCTTGGCAGTGGTAACGTGATGAAGTGAAACAAACGGGCAGCCATCTGCAGAGGCCCGTGGCAGGCGTGTGGGAGGAAGCCATGTTGTGCCTGGGCTCTTTGCGTGCCTCACTAACCAGCAACTCTCTCACCAGCATGTCGCGCGCGCACACACACACAGCCCTCTGGCAAAGCTCAAACCATTGGCACGCTCAGGGGAAAGGGTAGAGGTGCAAGCCGAGCAGGATACAGAGCCCTGGCTCTCCCTTCAGGAGACACATACCCAGAGTGCAGTTACCTCCTTGTGTTATGGGGCGGCGCTGTGTCCAAAGGGTAAATAAACCAGAATGCCTGCCCCTCGGCGAGAGCGAGAGGCCCTAGTGGGACTGGAGGGGAATCGGACCGGCTTGGGCCGTACCCTGGTGGCCAGGCATATACCAGCGCCCGTGAACCGAAAAACATGTGGGCATTTTGCGGGCCTGGTTTTGTGTCCAGGGAGAGGAAACCCCAACCCCTCCCCCTCGCGTGGGCAAGTGAAGAGCAGGGGCATATAATGGAGCAGCTCGTTTTGTGACAATGTGGCGGCTCTTAAAAGAGCCTTTGTGGTGTTTTCTGCGGTTGCGGTGCTGCTTTGACTCAAGCCCTCTCGCCCCGGATGCGGCGGGCCAGCTGGATGTCCTTGGGCATGATGGTGACCCTCTTGGCGTGGATGGCGCAGAGGTTCGTGTCCTCAAAGAGCCCGACCAGGTAGGCCTCGCTGGCCTCCTGCAGGGCCATGACGGCCGAGCTCTGGAAGCGCAGGTCGGTCTTAAAGTCCTGGGCGATTTCTCGCACCAGGCGCTGGAAGGGCAGTTTTCGGATGAGCAGCTCCGTGGATTTCTGGTAGCGGCGGATCTCCCTCAGAGCCACAGTGCCGGGACGGTAGCGGTGAGGTTTCTTCACGCCGCCAGTGGCGGGGGCGCTCTTACGGGCAGCCTTGGTGGCCAGCTGCTTGCGAGGCGCCTTGCCTCCGGTGGACTTGCGGGCGGTCTGCTTAGTACGGGCCATGGCAGCACTGCGAGCTCTGCTTTCTCTGCAAGCGATAGATACAACAGACTCCGGCGCTTGTTCTTCTTCTTGCTGATAGATTTTTATCCATCAGCGGTGATTTTTTGGATACCGAGGCTTGAGCCTCATTACTCCATCTTCTCGGGTTGAGTGTGTAGTCGTGGGTTTGTATTCTTCTTGGTCTGTGTGGTCTTGTCACAGTAGGGCTGGTTTCACTGGGTCTTCGCAGTGATGGGCCGCGGGTAGCGGTCGAAGGGGTTTGCTGTGGTGGCAGTGAGTCTTCTGATCAGAGGGTTCGGGTTCTGATCCAGTTCTTGGCAGAAGTTCTTACTCAGCTTCGCTAGATGTTCATCCAACATCTCGATGTCCAGGTCTCTGTGAAGGTCTGCTATCCTTGTGAAGATTGGAGCTCCAGATGATATCCGCAGGGCCTTGTTCTGGACTATCTGAAGACTCTTCCGGTGTCGCTCATGGCAGGTCATCCATGCTGGTGAGGCATAAGTCAGGGTTGGTCTGATGATCGCCTTGTAGACGTTGATCTTTGTCCGGAGGGGCATGGACTTGCTCTTCAGGAGTGGGTACAGCGCTGCCATCTTTCCTGTTGCCTTCTGCTGAGTATTCTCGATGTGGCTTTCCCAGTTGAGTTTGCTGTCCAGGGTCACACCGAGGTAGCGGCTGCTGCTCTCCCATTTGATGGTCTCCCCGTTGAGGCTGATGTGTGGGTGCTCCTTGATCTTCTTTCTGGTGAACAGCGTTGCAGTTGTCTTGCTGGTGTTGAGTTCTATCCGCCAGTCGCTGTACCACTTTGCGATGGTATCCAATGAAGCTTGCAGGTTCTTCGCCACTTCCTTTTCGCTGAAAGACTGGGAGATTACTGCAACATCGTCTGCATACAGCGCCAGGTTCGTCTTGTGGAGATCTGTCGGGATGTCGTTGGTGAAGAGGTTGAACAGGAAGGGTCCGAGGTTCGATCCCTGTGGCACGCCTGCTCGGATGGAATGTGAAGAGGACATCTCAGACCGCATGGCGACATGGAAGGTGCGGCCTCCCAGGTAGCTTGCAATCGTCTTCACCAGGTAGTTCGGAAATCCCAGGCCAATCATCTTGTGCAGCAGTCCCTTGTGCCAGACTCGGTCGAATGCTTTGGCGACATCCAGGAAGACGATTCCTGTGGACTTCTTGATGTTGAATCCGTGGCTGATGGTGTCCACCACTCTCAGTAGCTGATGAGTCGTTGCATGCTCCTTTCGAAATCCAAACTGTTCCTTTGCTAGTAGATTTCTTTCGGAGGTGAAGTCGCTGAGTCGAGCGAGGAGGACCTTCTCCAGGAGCTTCGATAATCCAGAAAGCAGGCTGATGGGGCGGTAGTTTGCTGGATCCCTCAGTGGTTTGCCGGCCTTTGGAAAAACGATGACCCTTGCTTCTTTCCAGGAACTCGGGAAGTGCTGGAGCCTCATGCATGCATTGAAGATCTCTGTGAGATGTTCCATTGATGCTGGTGGGAGGTTCTTGATTGCCAGGTTGGTTATTCCGTCGCTCCCCGGTGCCTTGCCGTTCGCCAGCTTTTCTGCAAGTCCTGCTACCTCAGAGCTTGTGCACTCCTTGATGTCTTCTGCTCCCAGCCCGGTTCCGTGATCTGCAAGGTACTTCTCAACTGCTTCCTCCACTCCGTCTGAGAGCCTACTTACCTTGTTCGGGGTGAACGAAGCCTCCAGTGTCTCGGCAAGGACCTCTGCCTTGTCCTTGTTGCTGCATGCAAGGTGGGTTCGTCCCTGGATTGGTGGGCTTGGCTCCTTCTTCCCAGTCAGGCGACGAGTCATTCTCCACACCGAGTTGTCTGCCTCCTTCAGCTTGGCTGTTGCAGACTCCCACTTCTCTCCACGGTGCTGTCGGATCTGTTCCCGCAGGAGTCTTGCGAGCGTGTTGTACTTCTGCAGGAGATCAGGTGTGCGGAGCTTCTGCCACTGGCGTCGGGCGCGGTTCTTGTCGGCGATTGACTGTTGGATGCCTCTCGGTAGGTCGTAGATGGAACATCTGGTTGTCTTCTGCTTTGGAACACTGCTCTTGATTGCCTCCTGGACTGCTGTCGTGAAGTCTTCCACGGCCCTGTTGATATCATCCATGGTGCTCAGCGGGGTTGGAGTGACCATTCTGTTCAGCTCTTCTTTGAAGCGGTTCCAGTCAGCTCTTCTGAAGTTGTACTTCTCGGCCTGCTGGTAGGGTTCCATCTCATCTCCCACAGTGATTGCTACTGGATTGTGGTCCGAGGTCAGCTCCACCAGTGTTTCCAGCTCCACAGAGTGTTGCAGGTTCTTCAGTAGCACGATGTCCAGCACATCTGGGTTGTGGCTTGCTACACCTGGGTAGTGCGTGGGCTCAGTCGGGCCTGCTACCACGCAGTCGTTCTTCCTGGAATACGCTAGCAGTGTCCGTCCCCTCTGGTTGGCAGTCCTGGAGTTCCAGCATCGGTGCTTGGCGTTGAGGTCTCCCCCGATGAGTGTTGGAACCGTTGAATCCAGCAAAGCATCCAGGTCTCGGAGATCCAGCTTTGCTTTCGGGGGGCAGTAGGTTGCAATCAGTCGGAGTGGTCCTGTAGCGGTCTTGACTTGTACTCCAGTGGCTTCAATGCTTCTGAGGGGTGGGAGTGCAATCTCATGGTGGTCGATCATCGTCTTCACTATCACTGCGGTCCCCCCTCCTTTGGCTCCTGCAGGTCGGTCGGTCCGGTACACTCTGTGGTTCGCCAGGCTCAGCTTCTGGTTTCCTTGCAGGTGGGTCTCTGAAAGCAAAGCAGCACTCACCCTTCTCGTTTCCATCAGGTGGAGGAGTTCGTCTGTCTTCTTCTGAATACCGTTGGCATTCCACATCACGATGGCGCAGCTGGGTTTAGATGCCATGTTGTTTTCTTCCTTCGCCCGCGAATAGGCTCAGGACGAGCCCTGCCACCATCGTCATGGTGGGGTCGATATTCAGCTCTGCAACAAAGGCTGCGATCTTCACTATGATGGTCTTCCAGTCGATTGAGCTCGCTGTTCCCTCTTCCTGTGCTGAGGTGGTTGCTTGCGGCGGGTTCGGTGGTGGATTTAGGACTGCAGCGTAGCTCAGCCCGGATGTTGTGGGTGTCGTCTGGGTCTTCGCAGGGCCATGGCCTGTTGGTGGGCGAGGAGGGTGGGTCCTCTGTGCGGCCGCTGTTGGTTTTGGCTCCTGACGATGTGCAGGTCTTTGGTTTGGTTGGCGTTGTCCGCTGCTCCTCTGAGAGTCATTTGTAGTAGTTTGTGGGTTCCGTGGAGCTTGCAGTGGTTGTTGTGGTGCCCTCCTCTGCTGCTCATCCTGTTTAGCTTTCATAAGGGCTGGGCATCCGCGGTAGCTGGCAGGGTGAGGTCCCCTGCAGTTGGCGCAGGTTGCCGGATCTGTTCGGGCTCGGGTGCAGTTTTTCGATGTGTGGTTCTCTCCACATCGCACGCAGCGTGGGTCTTGGTGGCAGAAGGCAGATGTGTGGCCGATCCGCTGGCAGTTGAAACACATGATAGGTCCTCTTCTGGCCTTCGGTGCTTCAGTGGTAACTGTACAGCTGCACAGCCGTGTGATCTTTGTCAGGTCCGCTGGTTTTCCATCGCTGGTTTGTGCAAGGGTGGCAACAAATAGCGGGAATTTCTTGTTCTTGTCGGCTGGCGAGGTCAGCTGGACAACACTCTTCACTGGGAGACCCTGTTCTGCAAGTTGATCTGTGATGTCTTCCACGCTGGCGTTAGTCGGCAGGCCACGGACCACAAACCTCTGAGACCTCACTCGCTCCAGTGGGAATGTGTAGTACTGCAGTTTCTGTACGGTGAAGGCATCTGTCACGCTCTTGTAGTCCTCTACTGTGGTGAGCGAGATCTTCATATGCTCACCATGAGGCTTGGTGGTGAAGGTTGGTTTGGCGCACAGGTGTTTCAGCATGTCAACCAGGTCCTTGTGGGTCTCCAAGCTCTTCACAAACACTGGGGGGATCCGGATCTTCTTTGGTGGTGGGGTTGTCTGCTTGTCCGCTGTGTTGTCAGGTTCTGTGGTCAGCTGTTCGTGCTCCAGAACGCCATACTTGTTGCTGGTGCTCACACCTGTTGCAGATGGTTCAGTCAGCGTCTTCTTCCACTTCTGATTTGATGCACCTGGTGACGCACTTTCACTGGTCTTTCGCTTGTGAGAGACTGGTTCGAACCCTTCCATCTCGACCTCAGTGTCCAGGAGGTGGGATGTTTCTGACATCTGGGCCGTCATGATGATCAATCTAGGAGAAAAGGGGGAGAAAATTGGAGAGAAAACAGGAAAGAATAGGAGAAAAGAGGGAGAAAATGTAGAGTGCTCTTATCAGAGCAGTTTCTTTTTAAATCCAAACAGTTCTTTGTAAGAACCAGCTCAGCAGGTGTGCCCTAAAAAGGACAGTTTTGGGGTGCACACGGTGTGCAAAAAGCTCCTTTGCAGATTGTTAGACCGACTCCTGAAGATTGCTCTTCAGTGGGGAAATCGGACTAATCAAGCGCCACTTGCCGCCACAAGGTGGAGGCAAAGACCGCTTAAACGGCCCTTCTGTTTAGAAAAGGCCCGGCTCACTGCAGCTGTCGCAGCATCGCTCGATGCTGCATCTCGGTACACAAGGTCTAAGCAGCTGTGAGGAGCGGGAGAAAATTAGGTCCTAACAGCCATTGCTGTTACCGCCTAATCGCTCATCCACCTCAACTCAAGCTGCCGTCCACGATGTCACCTGTGTGTCAAGACTCCGGCGGGAGGGGAGCCGGCATATAAAGACCAAGCTCTCCTCCAATTGGCTGGGCACCGGTTTGAAAAAGCCCGCGGTGCACTGCGATTGGTCAGTGTCAGAAGGCGTGGCTATGAAACGCAGACGCGGACAGGAGGTCTTTGATTGGCTGGCCAAACAAAACGGAAAGGAAAGAGCGATTGCCATAGGTTGTGCTCGGCCCTTCATGAAACGCTCTTGGCAGATGAAATAGCCCGCCCACCCCCAGCCCCAATTCATCCTCCCAGTGCCCTCCCCCACCAGCCCTCGGACCCGGGGCTAGCGAGCACAGTGAATCGGCCTCTGAAGTCGGACCTCGTTACACACATGCCCCGTGTGCTGGCTGACATGTCACATCATCATCATCATCATCATCATTTGCTAGGCAGCGCCTCCAAACTCCACGGTTAAAGAGTTAATGGTGGGGCATGCGACCTGGCGCAACACCCCCAATCTGTGTGTGCACGATGCCCAAAGGTCTCAACTGACGCGGGCTTATAGGTGGGTGCCGACTGGCCAGGGTCACGCGTGGCGTCCGAGGCGAGCGGGGACTCTCGCAACGGCCCCGTGCATTATTACACTTTGTCTTTCGAACATGCAGTTGTATCGCAGTACATGTCAGGCAGAGGCATGAGCTAGCTCGCTTTCAGATACTGTGGGCGGCTCTTAAAAGAGCCTTTTGTGTTTTTAAGGTCTCGGCGAGAGACTCTACTTCTTCTTGGGCGCAGCCTTTTTGGGCTTTGCCGCTTTGGGTTTGACGGCCTTGGGCTTCACGACCTTGGCCGGGCTCTTGGCGGCCTTCTTGGCTGGAGCAGCCTTGGGCTTTTTTGGGCTCTTGGCGGCTGCCGGCTTCTTCACCTTCTTGGGACTCTTCTTGACTCCGGCGGCCACCTTTTTGGGTTTCTTGGCAGCACCGGCAGGCTTCTTTGCTGCGGGCGTCTTGCTCTTGGCTGCCGCTTTCTTGGCCACCTTCTCCTTGCCCTGCGTCTGCTTCTTGTTGAGCTTGAAGGATCCAGAGGCCCCGGTGCCCTTGAGCTGGGCTAGGGCGCCTTTCCTCACCAGGCTCTTGAGGGCAATCTTGACTCTGCTGTTGTTCTTGTCCACGTCATATCCCCCGGCGCCCAGAGCCTTCTTGACGGCAGACAGGGAGACTCCCTTCCTCTCAGTGGAGGCCGCCACGCACTTGAGGACGAGGTCGGACACGCTGGGCCCAGCGGGCTTTTTGGCCTTGGCAGTGCCGGCTGCTCTCTTCTGCTTCTTCTTGGCGGCAGCGGCGGGTTCCGCCGGCGGAGCCACGGCAGCGGGTGCAGTTTCAGCCATTGTTCTGCAGGAGGACTCAGTCAGCGCTCACAGATCAGTAATGGGCGGCCCGGCAACCGCCGTGCATATATAGGGAGGAGCTTCCACCTGATTGGTCCAGAGAATGGGAGGCTGGGCCCAGCACACCGCGCTGTCCCTGCTAAAGACACACTGTGTTTCCTCTGCTTAAATAATCCATTTTTTAAAAGTTACCCGCGTACATTTATTTCATCTTGCATGTGGCAACAGGACCGCAACACCTCCCAGCTCTTATCCAAAAGCATCTCCCTCTTGGAGAGGCGCCGGCTCCCTTTTAAGCGCCTTGTAAAGCTGGCATCCCGCCGTCAGCTCAGACACAAACATGAGCAAACTTTGTTTTCCACTTCATATTCGACCACTCTTCCTCACCTGCCCCACATAACAGCGTGAGCATAACCTTGTTCACTTCTTTCCCTACAGTCCCCGATAAAGTTTTCGCTCCTCACCTTCCGCGGACCAGAGAAAAAGCGCGTTGAAGAGGAAGGAAATAACACAGCTCTGTGTGTGTTAGCCAAGCCTAGAAACGCCCCTTCAAATGGACATAGGCCTGCATGCCCCAAGTGCTTCTATGTTTTTGGAGCCCGATCCCCTCATATTTCACAAGAGGGGAGTGTGGTGGGTGGCTGTGGGGTGCTTGGGAGGGGGGGGAATGGGGGGGGTGAGGGCAGGGCAGAGAGAGAGAGAGAGAGAGAGATTGATTTCATGTTTCATGGGGGGTTATTCTCACTTCCAGGGTTCAATTAGTGAGCCCATTTTCTGGCAGCCAGCTTGTCGAACGAGATTGTCTTTGCATCCTACATGCATGCAAGGGCAGTGTTGGCCTGCAGTCACTTTCCTCTACATTATCTTGGGCCTTCTGCCCTCTCGTCAGGCACTGGCCTGGCCATGAAGGAGAATGCGTGGGCTTGGCAGGCCAAGCACACAGGAGGGCATGTCTCACCTAAAGGGGGAACGTCTATGTGGGACAGGAGAGGCAGAAATCAGTGCCTGTGGGACACGCAGGGGGAGAAGAGTTGACACACCCTGTCCCCTCCACCGCCCTGCGCAGCGGCTAGGCAGGTGGGCCTGCTCCGCAAGACCCTCCCTAGCGGTCTGGGCAAGTGGGACCACGCTGGGAGTGATATCCCTCTCAGGGACAAGGACTCCCAAGTTCAATGAGGACCTCCCTGAGCCGACTACATTGTCCGCCGTCATGGGACTTGAAAAAACGGTTTGTTCTCATATTTTGACGACAACTACCAGTGATCCTCCTTCCACCCCGTTGTTGGCTTCAGGTAAGGCTGGGTTTCATCAGAGTGACGCCGTCAAGGAAGAAGGACCACACCTTTTTCGATTGTGCTGGCCTACTTCCACACAGTAGGAACTGTGAATGGGGAGAGACCTGATACACAGAGAGTGACTCCTACGGAAGGAGGAGAATCCTCAATACGCAGTGGCGAGCCTCTGTGGATATGTCCTGGAGCTACGCCGTGCCGGTGGTGGCGTAGCTGAAGGCCGCAAGGCGGCGTGCTCTGACCGAGCAAGAGGCTCTGGACAGGAGCGGAACGAAGACGGGAAGAAAACCGCCTTCCCTGGTGGCGTGTCCACTAGGAGACAGCGGTGGGCCTGGCGCCCACCAACCAACGCCGAGACCAGAGGAAAGAAAGGAGCCCTGGTCCCTCGAGCTCCAACCGGCGAGGGCCTGTACCGGCGAGATGAGACGAGCACGGACAGGGACGCAAACGCTCCAAAGGTGAGGACACCAGTGAGGGCTATAATGGTTGGGGGTCAAAGACTGCCAAAGCCGTCCGCGGTAGGAGAGGCTGGGAAAAAGGAACGGGCACAAGACACAGGTAAAACCGAGTGGGAGGGATAAGAATACTGCATATCCCGGCTGGAGAAGCCGCCAACTGTACGAAAGTCTGTAAGAGTGGGAAGGGCACGCAACTAGGCTTGGACTGGCCTATAGGGCAATAGGCCCATGGCCGAACCAAAAACACAAAATGCTGGTGTGGGCCAGTTGTTTTGGTCAAAGTGGGCCACTTTTCTGGCCAATGTGGGCCAGTGTGATGAGTTACTTTGCTATGAGGCTAGTAGTTTTGACCAGTGTTGCTGAATCCATATTCTTACTAGTCAAACAGTGTCACAAAAGGATGGAAGGAATGAATAGCCATTTGCAACTGTGGGCCACTTTTTCATTGGTGCCCGAGACAATGTTATGGCCCAGTCCGACCCTGCACGCAACGCGACCCAAGTAAAACAGAGGGGAAGTGATGCGAACACTGTGTATCAAGCCTGGGGAAGCCGCCTTCGGGACAAGGTCAGAAACCTGAAGGTAAGGTGTCTCCCTGACTAGTCCCCGGGGATCTGTCATCCAGGTGGCCAGGACACGGCCAAAGACTTGTGAATGTGAAGGGTGAAATTGTTTTGCAATAAAAGCCGTAGTGGACCCGACGGAGGGAGGCCGACATTCGGGAGGGGTCTGAGCCCGGAAGAGGGAGACCCAGGGGCGAAGGACCATCGCCCTGGTGCAATCAGAAAAGAACATTTGTTTATTATTTTGAACATACCAGGCCCTCGGAAGCAAGAAACCTAACCACCGAAGGTCCTGAGATCGCTAGGGACTTTTGTGGGTCTGAGCCCGGAAGAGGGCGATCCAGCGGTGAAAAGTCCTCACCCAACGTACAAGCGGAAAGGAACTTTTTGTTTGTTATTTCGAACACATCAGGTCCTCGGAAGCAAGAGACATTTTGTAGAAAAGAAACGTAGCCACCGAAGGTCCTGATAGCTGAGCACGGCACTGTCGTCTCGTGCTGGGAAAGCTCGAGAGAGAGAGAGAGAGAGAGTGTGCTGTGCTCTGGAGTCCCGCCTTGTCCCATGCTCAAAACGGGGGCGAGGGAGACCCCCCAGCTGCCACATCCTGACTTATCATTTGTGAACACTTCTTTCTTTCTTGTGAATCCTATCCCACACTCTTTTTGTATTTAGTTGTAAGGATTGGCAATAGTTTTTTTGTTCTAGTAGAGGCCCTTTTTATTTGACAAGACGGCGCTAGGACTGCCTTGTTATTATTTGATGGTCGTAGCCTGCTGCCATCTTAGATTTAGGTTTAGATTAGGCATTTTTCCAACCTGCACATACAGGTTAAACGACACCCTTGAACTGTGATCACTTGTATCTGTCTTTACTGTTGCCGCCATGAGTTCCTTACAACAAGAACCTAAGAGAATTGAATGGGCACACGCCCTGTGAAAAAGGGGCGAGAAAGGGATACGCGCCGCTTGTTTCCAAGGCTGGGGAAGCCGACAAATATATGACATTAATTGGACTGAGAACCAATTACCCTGCCAAAGAGCCACGGGACGTTGGGGAGTCCCAGTGCCACAAAGGTGGGATATATAGAGGTGTGTACCAGAGTGATACCCGAAGGGGCTTAATAGAAGGTGGTAAAAAGCTGAAAAGCATATAAGAAGAAGAGTGTGTCTTTTCATTCCCCAAAGGAGGAGGAGAAAGCCATCCAGAAGGCATTTATAATTTTAACTGGCACACTCCATATACAAGGACTGCGGGCTGTGTAAAGACTTTCTAAAGGAACTCTGAGACGGATAATGCATAAGTCCTCTACGAGTCGGGCCTGGCAGCAGCCCATTCCGAGGCTTTTGGGCAAGCCTCCTTTTCCTTTCAGTTAGATTTTCTAGAGTGCTAGGGCCAGTTAGTAACTAGGAATTTTGTCTCGGGGCTCTTTCATTTTTGGACTGGCTTCGACGAGCACCCTTAGTTTTTGTTTTAGAAGGCAGGGCAGGGAACTTCCCTCATAGCGATAGGGCCACATAGGACTTTTTCTTTTATTTGAATAAACAGGTATACACCAGGACCCGTTGTAGTCCGAGTCCTTCTCCTGGTTGGCCAAAGCACCCTCTGAGGAAGCCAGGGCCCCACTTTTTATCCTCCTTGCTCCTCATCTCACGCCTGGGAGGAGAGGCCTGTCTGGGGACACTGGGCAAGATTCCTGGGAGAAGGGAGCTGGCATTCTGGCCCCTGCCCCGAAAGCCTGACGAACGCCTGACAAACGCCGCGCTTTGCCCTGCCGGGCTTTGCCCTGCCGGGCAAAATTCCCAGCAGACCCCACTCGGCCCATCACCTGAGCAAGTTAGAGTGAGGCGAGATAGAGAGAAAGAGAGAGAGAGAGAGAGGGGGAGGGGGCCTCGACCTGCCCAACAAGGCGCTAAAATAAAACAAATAATGAGGTGAAATGAGCCACTCGGTTTTCATACCTCGTGCCTTTCTTTTGGTTCGTGTCTCCCAGAACCCCTTGTGCGTCCCTTAGGGTAATGCATGGAATCCCCAGACAGATCCCTCCCCTCTTCTGCCATTCTCCCAACATGGTGTACAATGTATCTTATCTACCTCAGCGAGAGGGCTTGGCAGTGGTAACGTGATGAAGTGAAACAAACGGGCAGCCATCTGCAGAGGCCCGTGGCAGGCGTGTGGGAGGAAGCCATGTTGTGCCTGGGCTCTTTGCGTGCCTCACTAACCAGCAACTCTCTCACCAGCATGTCGCGCGCGCACACACACACAGCCCTCTGGCAAAGCTCAAACCATTGGCACGCTCAGGGGAAAGGGTAGAGGTGCAAGCCGAGCAGGATACAGAGCCCTGGCTCTCCCTTCAGGAGACACATACCCAGAGTGCAGTTACCTCCTTGTGTTATGGGGCGGCGCTGTGTCCAAAGGGTAAATAAACCAGAATGCCTGCCCCTCGGCGAGAGCGAGAGGCCCTAGTGGGACTGGAGGGGAATCGGACCGGCTTGGGCCGTACCCTGGTGGCCAGGCATATACCAGCGCCCGTGAACCGAAAAACATGTGGGCATTTTGCGGGCCTGGTTTTGTGTCCAGGGAGAGGAAACCCCAACCCCTCCCCCTCGCGTGGGCAAGTGAAGAGCAGGGGCATATAATGGAGCAGCTCGTTTTGTGACAATGTGGCGGCTCTTAAAAGAGCCTTTGTGGTGTTTTCTGCGGTTGCGGTGCTGCTTTGACTCAAGCCCTCTCGCCCCGGATGCGGCGGGCCAGCTGGATGTCCTTGGGCATGATGGTGACCCTCTTGGCGTGGATGGCGCAGAGGTTCGTGTCCTCAAAGAGCCCGACCAGGTAGGCCTCGCTGGCCTCCTGCAGGGCCATGACGGCCGAGCTCTGGAAGCGCAGGTCGGTCTTAAAGTCCTGGGCGATTTCTCGCACCAGGCGCTGGAAGGGCAGTTTTCGGATGAGCAGCTCCGTGGATTTCTGGTAGCGGCGGATCTCCCTCAGAGCCACAGTGCCGGGACGGTAGCGGTGAGGTTTCTTCACGCCGCCAGTGGCGGGGGCGCTCTTACGGGCAGCCTTGGTGGCCAGCTGCTTGCGAGGCGCCTTGCCTCCGGTGGACTTGCGGGCGGTCTGCTTAGTACGGGCCATGGCAGCACTGCGAGCTCTGCTTTCTCTGCAAGCGATAGATACAACAGACTCCGGCGCTTGTTCTTCTTCTTGCTGATAGATTTTTATCCATCAGCGGTGATTTTTTGGATACCGAGGCTTGAGCCTCATAACTCCATCTTCTCGGGTTGAGTGTGTAGTCGTGGGTTTGTATTCTTCTTGGTCTGTGTGGTCTTGTCACAGTAGGGCTGGTTTCACTGGGTCTTCGCAGTGATGGGCCGCGGGTAGCGGTCGAAGGGGTTTGCAGTGGTGGCAGTGAGTCTTCTGATCAGAGGGTTCGGGTTCTGATCCAGTTCTTGGCAGAAGTTCTTACTCAGCTTTGCTAGATGTTCATCCAACATCTCGATGTCCAGGTCTCTGTGAAGGTCTGCTATCCTTGTGAAGATTGGAGCTCCAGATGATATCCGCAGGGCCTTGTTCTGGACTATCTGAAGACTCTTCCGGTGTCGCTCATGGCAGGTCATCCATGCTGGTGAGGCATAAGTCAGGGTTGGTCTGATGATCGCCTTGTAGACGTTGATCTTTGTCCGGAGGGGCATGGACTTGCTCTTCAGGAGTGGGTACAGCGCTGCCATCTTTCCTGTTGCCTTCTGCTGAGTATTCTCGATGTGGCTTTCCCAGTTGAGTTTGCTGTCCAGGGTCACACCGAGGTAGCGGCTGCTGCTCTCCCATTTGATGGTCTCCCCGTTGAGGCTGATGTGTGGGTGCTCCTTGATCTTCTTTCTGGTGAACAGCGTTGCAGTTGTCTTGCTGGTGTTGAGTTCTATCCGCCAGTCGCTGTACCACTTTGCGATGGTATCCAATGAAGCTTGCAGGTTCTTCGCCACTTCCTTTTCGCTGAAAGACTGGGAGATTACTGCAACATCGTCTGCATACAGTGCCAGGTTCGTCTTGTGGAGATCTGTCGGGATGTCGTTGGTGAAGAGGTTGAACAGGAAGGGTCCGAGGTTCGATCCCTGTGGCACGCCTGCTCGGATGGGATGTGAAGAGGACATCTCAGACCGCATGGCGACATGGAAGGTGCGGCCTCCCAGGTAGCTTGCAATCGTCTTCACCAGGTAGTTCGGAAATCCCAGGCCAATCATCTTGTGCAGCAGTCCCTTGTGCCAGACTCGGTCGAATGCTTTGGCTACATCCAGGAAGACGATTCCTGTGGACTTCTTGATGTTGAATCCGTGGCTGATGGTGTCCACCACTCTCAGTAGCTGATGAGTCGTTGCATGCTCCTTTCGAAATCCAAACTGTTCCTTTGCTAGTAGATTTCTTTCGGAGGTGAAGTCGCTGAGTCGAGCGAGGAGGACCTTCTCCAGGAGCTTCGATAATCCAGAAAGCAGGCTGATGGGGCGGTAGGGGAGCCGGCATATAAAGACCAAGCTCTCCTCCAATTGGCTGGGCACCGGTTTGAAAAAGCCCGCGGTGCACTGCGATTGGTCAGTGTCAGAAGGCGTGGCTATGAAACGCAGACGCGGACAGGAGGTCTTTGATTGGCTGGCCAAACAAAACGGAAAGGAAAGAGCGATTGCCATAGGTTGTGCTCGGCCCTTCATGAAACGCTCTTGGCAGATGAAATAGCCCGCCCACCCCCAGCCCCAATTCATCCTCCCAGTGCCCTCCCCCACCAGCCCTCGGACCCGGGGCTAGCGAGCACAGTGAATCGGCCTCTGAAGTCGGACCTCGTTACACACATGCCCCGTGTGCTGGCTGACATGTCACATCATCATCATCATCATCATCATTTGCTAGGCAGCGCCTCCAAACTCCACGGTTAAAGAGTTAATGGTGGGGCATGCGACCTGGCGCAACACCCCCAATCTGTGTGTGCACGATGCCCAAAGGTCTCAACTGACGCGGGCTTATAGGTGGGTGCCGACTGGCCAGGGTCACGCGTGGCGTCCGAGGCGAGCGGGGACTCTCGCAACGGCCCCGTGCATTATTACACTTTGTCTTTCGAACATGCAGTTGTATCGCAGTACATGTCAGGCAGAGGCATGAGCTAGCTCGCTTTCAGATACTGTGGGCGGCTCTTAAAAGAGCCTTTTGTGTTTTTAAGGTCTCGGCGAGAGACTCTACTTCTTCTTGGGCGCAGCCTTTTTGGGCTTTGCCGCTTTGGGTTTGACGGCCTTGGGCTTCACGACCTTGGCCGGGCTCTTCTTTGCCGCTTTCGCCTTCACTGCTTTGGCTTTTGCGGGGCTCTTGGCGGCCTTCTTGGCTGGAGCAGCCTTGGGCTTTTTTGGGCTCTTGGCGGCTGCCGGCTTCTTCACCTTCTTGGGACTCTTCTTGACTCCGGCGGCCACCTTTTTGGGTTTCTTGGCAGCACCGGCAGGCTTCTTTGCTGCGGGCGTCTTGCTCTTGGCTGCCGCTTTCTTGGCCACCTTCTCCTTGCCCTGCGTCTGCTTCTTGTTGAGCTTGAAGGATCCAGAGGCCCCGGTGCCCTTGAGCTGGGCTAGGGCGCCTTTCCTCACCAGGCTCTTGAGGGCAATCTTGACTCTGCTGTTGTTCTTGTCCACGTCATATCCCCCGGCGCCCAGAGCCTTCTTGACGGCAGACAGGGAGACTCCCTTCCTCTCAGTGGAGGCCGCCACGCACTTGAGGACGAGGTCGGACACGCTGGGCCCAGCGGGCTTTTTGGCCTTGGCAGTGCCGGCTGCTCTCTTCTGCTTCTTCTTGGCGGCAGCGGCGGGTTCCGCCGGCGGAGCCACGGCAGCGGGTGCAGTTTCAGCCATTGTTCTGCAGGAGGACTCAGTCAGCGCTCACAGATCAGTAATGGGCGGCCCGGCAACCGCCGTGCATATATAGGGAGGAGCTTCCACCTGATTGGTCCAGAGAATGGGAGGCTGGGCCCAGCACACCGCGCTGTCCCTGCTAAAGACACACTGTGTTTCCTCTGCTTAAATAATCCATTTTTTAAAAGTTACCCGCGTACATTTATTTCATCTTGCATGTGGCAACAGGACCGCAACACCTCCCAGCTCTTATCCAAAAGCATCTCCCTCTTGGAGAGGCGCCGGCTCCCTTTTAAGCGCCTTGTAAAGCTGGCATCCCGCCGTCAGCTCAGACACAAACATGAGCAAACTTTGTTTTCCACTTCATATTCGACCACTCTTCCTCACCTGCCCCACATAACAGCGTGAGCATAACCTTGTTCACTTCTTTCCCTACAGTCCCCGATAAAGTTTTCGCTCCTCACCTTCCGCGGACCAGAGAAAAAGCGCGTTGAAGAGGAAGGAAATAACACAGCTCTGTGTGTGTTAGCCAAGCCTAGAAACGCCCCTTCAAATGGACATAGGCCTGCATGCCCCAAGTGCTTCTATGTTTTTGGAGCCCGATCCCCTCATATTTCACAAGAGGGGAGTGTGGTGGGTGGCTGTGGGGTGCTTGGGAGGGGGGGGAATGGGGGGGGTGAGGGCAGGGCAGAGAGAGAGAGAGAGAGAGAGATTGATTTCATGTTTCATGGGGGGTTATTCTCACTTCCAGGGTTCAATTAGTGAGCCCATTTTCTGGCAGCCAGCTTGTCGAACGAGATTGTCTTTGCATCCTACATGCATGCAAGGGCAGTGTTGGCCTGCAGTCACTTTCCTCTACATTATCTTGGGCCTTCTGCCCTCTCGTCAGGCACTGGCCTGGCCATGAAGGAGAATGCGTGGGCTTGGCAGGCCAAGCACACAGGAGGGCATGTCTCACCTAAAGGGGGAACGTCTATGTGGGACAGGAGAGGCAGAAATCAGTGCCTGTGGGACACGCAGGGGGAGAAGAGTTGACACACCCTGTCCCCTCCACCGCCCTGCGCAGCGGCTAGGCAGGTGGGCCTGCTCCGCAAGACCCTCCCTAGCGGTCTGGGCAAGTGGGACCACGCTGGGAGTGATATCCCTCTCAGGGACAAGGACTCCCAAGTTCAATGAGGACCTCCCTGAGCCGACTACATTGTCCGCCGTCATGGGACTTGAAAAAACGGTTTGTTCTCATATTTTGACGACAACTACCAGTGATCCTCCTTCCACCCCGTTGTTGGCTTCAGGTAAGGCTGGGTTTCATCAGAGTGACGCCGTCAAGGAAGAAGGACCACACCTTTTTCGATTGTGCTGGCCTACTTCCACACAGTAGGAACTGTGAATGGGGAGAGACCTGATACACAGAGAGTGACTCCTACGGAAGGAGGAGAATCCTCAATACGCAGTGGCGAGCCTCTGTGGATATGTCCTGGAGCTACGCCGTGCCGGTGGTGGCGTAGCTGAAGGCCGCAAGGCGGCGTGCTCTGACCGAGCAAGAGGCTCTGGACAGGAGCGGAACGAAGACGGGAAGAAAACCGCCTTCCCTGGTGGCGTGTCCACTAGGAGACAGCGGTGGGCCTGGCGCCCACCAACCAACGCCGAGACCAGAGGAAAGAAAGGAGCCCTGGTCCCTCGAGCTCCAACCGGCGAGGGCCTGTACCGGCGAGATGAGACGAGCACGGACAGGGACGCAAACGCTCCAAAGGTGAGGACACCAGTGAGGGCTATAATGGTTGGGGGTCAAAGACTGCCAAAGCCGTCCGCGGTAGGAGAGGCTGGGAAAAAGGAACGGGCACAAGACACAGGTAAAACCGAGTGGGAGGGATAAGAATACTGCATATCCCGGCTGGAGAAGCCGCCAACTGTACGAAAGTCTGTAAGAGTGGGAAGGGCACGCAACTAGGCTTGGACTGGCCTATAGGGCAATAGGCCCATGGCCGAACCAAAAACACAAAATGCTGGTGTGGGCCAGTTGTTTTGGTCAAAGTGGGCCACTTTTCTGGCCAATGTGGGCCAGTGTGATGAGTTACTTTGCTATGAGGCTAGTAGTTTTGACCAGTGTTGCTGAATCCATATTCTTACTAGTCAAACAGTGTCACAAAAGGATGGAAGGAATGAATAGCCATTTGCAACTGTGGGCCACTTTTTCATTGGTGCCCGAGACAATGTTATGGCCCAGTCCGACCCTGCACGCAACGCGACCCAAGTAAAACAGAGGGGAAGTGATGCGAACACTGTGTATCAAGCCTGGGGAAGCCGCCTTCGGGACAAGGTCAGAAACCTGAAGGTAAGGTGTCTCCCTGACTAGTCCCCGGGGATCTGTCATCCAGGTGGCCAGGACACGGCCAAAGACTTGTGAATGTGAAGGGTGAAATTGTTTTGCAATAAAAGCCGTAGTGGACCCGACGGAGGGAGGCCGACATTCGGGAGGGGTCTGAGCCCGGAAGAGGGAGACCCAGGGGCGAAGGACCATCGCCCTGGTGCAATCAGAAAAGAACATTTGTTTATTATTTTGAACATACCAGGCCCTCGGAAGCAAGAAACCTAACCACCGAAGGTCCTGAGATCGCTAGGGACTTTTGTGGGTCTGAGCCCGGAAGAGGGCGATCCAGCGGTGAAAAGTCCTCACCCAACGTACAAGCGGAAAGGAACTTTTTGTTTGTTATTTCGAACACATCAGGTCCTCGGAAGCAAGAGACATTTTGTAGAAAAGAAACGTAGCCACCGAAGGTCCTGATAGCTGAGCACGGCACTGTCGTCTCGTGCTGGGAAAGCTCGAGAGAGAGAGAGAGAGAGAGTGTGCTGTGCTCTGGAGTCCCGCCTTGTCCCATGCTCAAAACGGGGGCGAGGGAGACCCCCCAGCTGCCACATCCTGACTTATCATTTGTGAACACTTCTTTCTTTCTTGTGAATCCTATCCCACACTCTTTTTGTATTTAGTTGTAAGGATTGGCAATAGTTTTTTTGTTCTAGTAGAGGCCCTTTTTATTTGACAAGACGGCGCTAGGACTGCCTTGTTATTATTTGATGGTCGTAGCCTGCTGCCATCTTAGATTTAGGTTTAGATTAGGCATTTTTCCAACCTGCACATACAGGTTAAACGACACCCTTGAACTGTGATCACTTGTATCTGTCTTTACTGTTGCCGCCATGAGTTCCTTACAACAAGAACCTAAGAGAATTGAATGGGCACACGCCCTGTGAAAAAGGGGCGAGAAAGGGATACGCGCCGCTTGTTTCCAAGGCTGGGGAAGCCGACAAATATATGACATTAATTGGACTGAGAACCAATTACCCTGCCAAAGAGCCACGGGACGTTGGGGAGTCCCAGTGCCACAAAGGTGGGATATATAGAGGTGTGTACCAGAGTGATACCCGAAGGGGCTTAATAGAAGGTGGTAAAAAGCTGAAAAGCATATAAGAAGAAGAGTGTGTCTTTTCATTCCCCAAAGGAGGAGGAGAAAGCCATCCAGAAGGCATTTATAATTTTAACTGGCACACTCCATATACAAGGACTGCGGGCTGTGTAAAGACTTTCTAAAGGAACTCTGAGACGGATAATGCATAAGTCCTCTACGAGTCGGGCCTGGCAGCAGCCCATTCCGAGGCTTTTGGGCAAGCCTCCTTTTCCTTTCAGTTAGATTTTCTAGAGTGCTAGGGCCAGTTAGTAACTAGGAATTTTGTCTCGGGGCTCTTTCATTTTTGGACTGGCTTCGACGAGCACCCTTAGTTTTTGTTTTAGAAGGCAGGGCAGGGAACTTCCCTCATAGCGATAGGGCCACATAGGACTTTTTCTTTTATTTGAATAAACAGGTATACACCAGGACCCGTTGTAGTCCGAGTCCTTCTCCTGGTTGGCCAAAGCACCCTCTGAGGAAGCCAGGGCCCCACTTTTTATCCTCCTTGCTCCTCATCTCACGCCTGGGAGGAGAGGCCTGTCTGGGGACACTGGGCAAGATTCCTGGGAGAAGGGAGCTGGCATTCTGGCCCCTGCCCCGAAAGCCTGACGAACGCCTGACAAACGCCGCGCTTTGCCCTGCCGGGCTTTGCCCTGCCGGGCAAAATTCCCAGCAGACCCCACTCGGCCCATCACCTGAGCAAGTTAGAGTGAGGCGAGATAGAGAGAAAGAGAGAGAGAGAGAGAGGGGGAGGGGGCCTCGACCTGCCCAACAAGGCGCTAAAATAAAACAAATAATGAGGTGAAATGAGCCACTCGGTTTTCATACCTCGTGCCTTTCTTTTGGTTCGTGTCTCCCAGAACCCCTTGTGCGTCCCTTAGGGTAATGCATGGAATCCCCAGACAGATCCCTCCCCTCTTCTGCCATTCTCCCAACATGGTGTACAATGTATCTTATCTACCTCAGCGAGAGGGCTTGGCAGTGGTAACGTGATGAAGTGAAACAAACGGGCAGCCATCTGCAGAGGCCCGTGGCAGGCGTGTGGGAGGAAGCCATGTTGTGCCTGGGCTCTTTGCGTGCCTCACTAACCAGCAACTCTCTCACCAGCATGTCGCGCGCGCACACACACACAGCCCTCTGGCAAAGCTCAAACCATTGGCACGCTCAGGGGAAAGGGTAGAGGTGCAAGCCGAGCAGGATACAGAGCCCTGGCTCTCCCTTCAGGAGACACATACCCAGAGTGCAGTTACCTCCTTGTGTTATGGGGCGGCGCTGTGTCCAAAGGGTAAATAAACCAGAATGCCTGCCCCTCGGCGAGAGCGAGAGGCCCTAGTGGGACTGGAGGGGAATCGGACCGGCTTGGGCCGTACCCTGGTGGCCAGGCATATACCAGCGCCCGTGAACCGAAAAACATGTGGGCATTTTGCGGGCCTGGTTTTGTGTCCAGGGAGAGGAAACCCCAACCCCTCCCCCTCGCGTGGGCAAGTGAAGAGCAGGGGCATATAATGGAGCAGCTCGTTTTGTGACAATGTGGCGGCTCTTAAAAGAGCCTTTGTGGTGTTTTCTGCGGTTGCGGTGCTGCTTTGACTCAAGCCCTCTCGCCCCGGATGCGGCGGGCCAGCTGGATGTCCTTGGGCATGATGGTGACCCTCTTGGCGTGGATGGCGCAGAGGTTCGTGTCCTCAAAGAGCCCGACCAGGTAGGCCTCGCTGGCCTCCTGCAGGGCCATGACGGCCGAGCTCTGGAAGCGCAGGTCGGTCTTAAAGTCCTGGGCGATTTCTCGCACCAGGCGCTGGAAGGGCAGTTTTCGGATGAGCAGCTCCGTGGATTTCTGGTAGCGGCGGATCTCCCTCAGAGCCACAGTGCCGGGACGGTAGCGGTGAGGTTTCTTCACGCCGCCAGTGGCGGGGGCGCTCTTACGGGCAGCCTTGGTGGCCAGCTGCTTGCGAGGCGCCTTGCCTCCGGTGGACTTGCGGGCGGTCTGCTTAGTACGGGCCATGGCAGCACTGCGAGCTCTGCTTTCTCTGCAAGCGATAGATACAACAGACTCCGGCGGGAGGGGAGCCGGCATATAAAGACCAAGCTCTCCTCCAATTGGCTGGGCACCGGTTTGAAAAAGCCCGCGGTGCACTGCGATTGGTCAGTGTCAGAAGGCGTGGCTATGAAACGCAGACGCGGACAGGAGGTCTTTGATTGGCTGGCCAAACAAAACGGAAAGGAAAGAGCGATTGCCATAGGTTGTGCTCGGCCCTTCATGAAACGCTCTTGGCAGATGAAATAGCCCGCCCACCCCCAGCCCCAATTCATCCTCCCAGTGCCCTCCCCCACCAGCCCTCGGACCCGGGGCTAGCGAGCACAGTGAATCGGCCTCTGAAGTCGGACCTCGTTACACACATGCCCCGTGTGCTGGCTGACATGTCACATCATCATCATCATCATCATCATTTGCTAGGCAGCGCCTCCAAACTCCACGGTTAAAGAGTTAATGGTGGGGCATGCGACCTGGCGCAACACCCCCAATCTGTGTGTGCACGATGCCCAAAGGTCTCAACTGACGCGGGCTTATAGGTGGGTGCCGACTGGCCAGGGTCACGCGTGGCGTCCGAGGCGAGCGGGGACTCTCGCAACGGCCCCGTGCATTATTACACTTTGTCTTTCGAACATGCAGTTGTATCGCAGTACATGTCAGGCAGAGGCATGAGCTAGCTCGCTTTCAGATACTGTGGGCGGCTCTTAAAAGAGCCTTTTGTGTTTTTAAGGTCTCGGCGAGAGACTCTACTTCTTCTTGGGCGCAGCCTTTTTGGGCTTTGCCGCTTTGGGTTTGACGGCCTTGGGCTTCACGACCTTGGCCGGGCTCTTCTTTGCCGCTTTCGCCTTCACTGCTTTAGCTTTTGCGGGGCTCTTGGCGGCCTTCTTGGCTGGAGCAGCCTTGGGCTTTTTTGGGCTCTTGGCGGCTGCCGGCTTCTTCACCTTCTTGGGACTCTTCTTGACTCCGGCGGCCACCTTTTTGGGTTTCTTGGCAGCACCGGCAGGCTTCTTTGCTGCGGGCGTCTTGCTCTTGGCTGCCGCTTTCTTGGCCACCTTCTCCTTGCCCTGCGTCTGCTTCTTGTTGAGCTTGAAGGATCCAGAGGCCCCGGTGCCCTTGAGCTGGGCTAGGGCGCCTTTCCTCACCAGGCTCTTGAGGGCAATCTTGACTCTGCTGTTGTTCTTGTCCACGTCATATCCCCCGGCGCCCAGAGCCTTCTTGACGGCAGACAGGGAGACTCCCTTCCTCTCAGTGGAGGCCGCCACGCACTTGAGGACGAGGTCGGACACGCTGGGCCCAGCGGGCTTTTTGGCCTTGGCAGTGCCGGCTGCTCTCTTCTGCTTCTTCTTGGCGGCAGCGGCGGGTTCCGCCGGCGGAGCCACGGCAGCGGGTGCAGTTTCAGCCATTGTTCTGCAGGAGGACTCAGTCAGCGCTCACAGATCAGTAATGGGCGGCCCGGCAACCGCCGTGCATATATAGGGAGGAGCTTCCACCTGATTGGTCCAGAGAATGGGAGGCTGGGCCCAGCACACCGCGCTGTCCCTGCTAAAGACACACTGTGTTTCCTCTGCTTAAATAATCCATTTTTTAAAAGTTACCCGCGTACATTTATTTCATCTTGCATGTGGCAACAGGACCGCAACACCTCCCAGCTCTTATCCAAAAGCATCTCCCTCTTGGAGAGGCGCCGGCTCCCTTTTAAGCGCCTTGTAAAGCTGGCATCCCGCCGTCAGCTCAGACACAAACATGAGCAAACTTTGTTTTCCACTTCATATTCGACCACTCTTCCTCACCTGCCCCACATAACAGCGTGAGCATAACCTTGTTCACTTCTTTCCCTACAGTCCCCGATAAAGTTTTCGCTCCTCACCTTCCGCGGACCAGAGAAAAAGCGCGTTGAAGAGGAAGGAAATAACACAGCTCTGTGTGTGTTAGCCAAGCCTAGAAACGCCCCTTCAAATGGACATAGGCCTGCATGCCCCAAGTGCTTCTATGTTTTTGGAGCCCGATCCCCTCATATTTCACAAGAGGGGAGTGTGGTGGGTGGCTGTGGGGTGCTTGGGAGGGGGGGGAATGGGGGGGGTGAGGGCAGGGCAGAGAGAGAGAGAGAGAGAGAGATTGATTTCATGTTTCATGGGGGGTTATTCTCACTTCCAGGGTTCAATTAGTGAGCCCATTTTCTGGCAGCCAGCTTGTCGAACGAGATTGTCTTTGCATCCTACATGCATGCAAGGGCAGTGTTGGCCTGCAGTCACTTTCCTCTACATTATCTTGGGCCTTCTGCCCTCTCGTCAGGCACTGGCCTGGCCATGAAGGAGAATGCGTGGGCTTGGCAGGCCAAGCACACAGGAGGGCATGTCTCACCTAAAGGGGGAACGTCTATGTGGGACAGGAGAGGCAGAAATCAGTGCCTGTGGGACACGCAGGGGGAGAAGAGTTGACACACCCTGTCCCCTCCACCGCCCTGCGCAGCGGCTAGGCAGGTGGGCCTGCTCCGCAAGACCCTCCCTAGGGGTCTGGGCAAGTGGGACCACGCTGGGAGTGATATCCCTCTCAGGGACAAGGACTCCCAAGTTCAATGAGGACCTCCCTGAGCCGACTACATTGTCCGCCGTCATGGGACTTGAAAAAACGGTTTGTTCTCATATTTTGACGACAACTACCAGTGATCCTCCTTCCACCCCGTTGTTGGCTTCAGGTAAGGCTGGGTTTCATCAGAGTGACGCCGTCAAGGAAGAAGGACCACACCTTTTTCGATTGTGCTGGCCTACTTCCACACAGTAGGAACTGTGAATGGGGAGAGACCTGATACACAGAGAGTGACTCCTACGGAAGGAGGAGAATCCTCAATACGCAGTGGCGAGCCTCTGTGGATATGTCCTGGAGCTACGCCGTGCCGGTGGTGGCGTAGCTGAAGGCCGCAAGGCGGCGTGCTCTGACCGAGCAAGAGGCTCTGGACAGGAGCGGAACGAAGACGGGAAGAAAACCGCCTTCCCTGGTGGCGTGTCCACTAGGAGACAGCGGTGGGCCTGGCGCCCACCAACCAACGCCGAGACCAGAGGAAAGAAAGGAGCCCTGGTCCCTCGAGCTCCAACCGGCGAGGGCCTGTACCGGCGAGATGAGACGAGCACGGACAGGGACGCAAACGCTCCAAAGGTGAGGACACCAGTGAGGGCTATAATGGTTGGGGGTCAAAGACTGCCAAAGCCGTCCGCGGTAGGAGAGGCTGGGAAAAAGGAACGGGCACAAGACACAGGTAAAACCGAGTGGGAGGGATAAGAATACTGCATATCCCGGCTGGAGAAGCCGCCAACTGTACGAAAGTCTGTAAGAGTGGGAAGGGCACGCAACTAGGCTTGGACTGGCCTATAGGGCAATAGGCCCATGGCCGAACCAAAAACACAAAATGCTGGTGTGGGCCAGTTGTTTTGGTCAAAGTGGGCCACTTTTCTGGCCAATGTGGGCCAGTGTGATGAGTTACTTTGCTATGAGGCTAGTAGTTTTGACCAGTGTTGCTGAATCCATATTCTTACTAGTCAAACAGTGTCACAAAAGGATGGAAGGAATGAATAGCCATTTGCAACTGTGGGCCACTTTTTCATTGGTGCCCGAGACAATGTTATGGCCCAGTCCGACCCTGCACGCAACGCGACCCAAGTAAAACAGAGGGGAAGTGATGCGAACACTGTGTATCAAGCCTGGGGAAGCCGCCTTCGGGACAAGGTCAGAAACCTGAAGGTAAGGTGTCTCCCTGACTAGTCCCCGGGGATCTGTCATCCAGGTGGCCAGGACACGGCCAAAGACTTGTGAATGTGAAGGGTGAAATTGTTTTGCAATAAAAGCCGTAGTGGACCCGACGGAGGGAGGCCGACATTCGGGAGGGGTCTGAGCCCGGAAGAGGGAGACCCAGGGGCGAAGGACCATCGCCCTGGTGCAATCAGAAAAGAACATTTGTTTATTATTTTGAACATACCAGGCCCTCGGAAGCAAGAAACCTAACCACCGAAGGTCCTGAGATCGCTAGGGACTTTTGTGGGTCTGAGCCCGGAAGAGGGCGATCCAGCGGTGAAAAGTCCTCACCCAACGTACAAGCGGAAAGGAACTTTTTGTTTGTTATTTCGAACACATCAGGTCCTCGGAAGCAAGAGACATTTTGTAGAAAAGAAACGTAGCCACCGAAGGTCCTGATAGCTGAGCACGGCACTGTCGTCTCGTGCTGGGAAAGCTCGAGAGAGAGAGAGAGAGAGAGAGAGAGAGAGAGAGAGAGAGTGTGCTGTGCTCTGGAGTCCCGCCTTGTCCCATGCTCAAAACCGGGGCGAGGGAGACCCCCCAGCTGCCACATCCTGACTTATCATTTGTGAACACTTCTTTCTTTCTTGTGAATCCTATCCCACACTCTTTTTGTATTTAGTTGTAAGGATTGGCAATAGTTTTTTTGTTCTAGTAGAGGCCCTTTTTATTTGACAAGACGGCGCTAGGACTGCCTTGTTATTATTTGATGGTCGTAGCCTGCTGCCATCTTAGATTTAGGTTTAGATTAGGCATTTTTCCAACCTGCACATACAGGTTAAACGACACCCTTGAACTGTGATCACTTGTATCTGTCTTTACAGGAGAATGCTTGGGCTTGGCAGGCCAAGCACACAGGAGGGCATGTCTCACCTAAAGGGGGAACGTCTATGTGGGACAGGAGAGGCAGAAATCAGTGCCTGTGGGACACGCAGGGGGAGAAGAGTTGACACACCCTGTCCCCTCCACCGCCCTGCGCAGCGGCTAGGCAGGTGGGCCTGCTCCGCAAGACCCTCCCTAGGGGTCTGGGCAAGTGGGACCACGCTGGGAGTGATATCCCTCTCAGGGACAAGGACTCCCAAGTTCAATGAGGACCTCCCTGAGCCGACTACATTGTCCGCCGTCATGGGACTTGAAAAAACGGTTTGTTCTCATATTTTGACGACAACTACCAGTGATCCTCCTTCCACCCCGTTGTTGGCTTCAGGTAAGGCTGGGTTTCATCAGAGTGACGCCGTCAAGGAAGAAGGACCACACCTTTTTCGATTGTGCTGGCCTACTTCCACACAGTAGGAACTGTGAATGGGGAGAGACCTGATACACAGAGAGTGACTCCTACGGAAGGAGGAGAATCCTCAATACGCAGTGGCGAGCCTCTGTGGATATGTCCTGGAGCTACGCCGTGCCGGTGGTGGCGTAGCTGAAGGCCGCAAGGCGGCGTGCTCTGACCGAGCAAGAGGCTCTGGACAGGAGCGGAACGAAGACGGGAAGAAAACCGCCTTCCCTGGTGGCGTGTCCACTAGGAGACAGCGGTGGGCCTGGCGCCCACCAACCAACGCCGAGACCAGAGGAAAGAAAGGAGCCCTGGTCCCTCGAGCTCCAACCGGCGAGGGCCTGTACCGGCGAGATGAGACGAGCACGGACAGGGACGCAAACGCTCCAAAGGTGAGGACACCAGTGAGGGCTATAATGGTTGGGGGTCAAAGACTGCCAAAGCCGTCCGCGGTAGGAGAGGCTGGGAAAAAGGAACGGGCACAAGACACAGGTAAAACCGAGTGGGAGGGATAAGAATACTGCATATCCCGGCTGGAGAAGCCGCCAACTGTACGAAAGTCTGTAAGAGTGGGAAGGGCACGCAACTAGGCTTGGACTGGCCTATAGGGCAATAGGCCCATGGCCGAACCAAAAACACAAAATGCTGGTGTGGGCCAGTTGTTTTGGTCAAAGTGGGCCACTTTTCTGGCCAATGTGGGCCAGTGTGATGAGTTACTTTGCTATGAGGCTAGTAGTTTTGACCAGTGTTGCTGAATCCATATTCTTACTAGTCAAACAGTGTCACAAAAGGATGGAAGGAATGAATAGCCATTTGCAACTGTGGGCCACTTTTTCATTGGTGCCCGAGACAATGTTATGGCCCAGTCCGACCCTGCACGCAACGCGACCCAAGTAAAACAGAGGGGAAGTGATGCGAACACTGTGTATCAAGCCTGGGGAAGCCGCCTTCGGGACAAGGTCAGAAACCTGAAGGTAAGGTGTCTCCCTGACTAGTCCCCGGGGATCTGTCATCCAGGTGGCCAGGACACGGCCAAAGACTTGTGAATGTGAAGGGTGAAATTGTTTTGCAATAAAAGCCGTAGTGGACCCGACGGAGGGAGGCCGACATTCGGGAGGGGTCTGAGCCCGGAAGAGGGAGACCCAGGGGCGAAGGACCATCGCCCTGGTGCAATCAGAAAAGAACATTTGTTTATTATTTTGAACATACCAGGCCCTCGGAAGCAAGAAACCTAACCACCGAAGGTCCTGAGATCGCTAGGGACTTTTGTGGGTCTGAGCCCGGAAGAGGGCGATCCAGCGGTGAAAAGTCCTCACCCAACGTACAAGCGGAAAGGAACTTTTTGTTTGTTATTTCGAACACATCAGGTCCTCGGAAGCAAGAGACATTTTGTAGAAAAGAAACGTAGCCACCGAAGGTCCTGATAGCTGAGCACGGCACTGTCGTCTCGTGCTGGGAAAGCTCGAGAGAGAGAGAGAGAGAGAGTGTGCTGTGCTCTGGAGTCCCGCCTTGTCCCATGCTCAAAACGGGGGCGAGGGAGACCCCCCAGCTGCCACATCCTGACTTATCATTTGTGAACACTTCTTTCTTTCTTGTGAATCCTATCCCACACTCTTTTTGTATTTAGTTGTAAGGATTGGCAATAGTTTTTTTGTTCTAGTAGAGGCCCTTTTTATTTGACAAGACGGCGCTAGGACTGCCTTGTTATTATTTGATGGTCGTAGCCTGCTGCCATCTTAGATTTAGGTTTAGATTAGGCATTTTTCCAACCTGCACATACAGGTTAAACGACACCCTTGAACTGTGATCACTTGTATCTGTCTTTACTGTTGCCGCCATGAGTTCCTTACAACAAGAACCTAAGAGAATTGAATGGGCACACGCCCTGTGAAAAAGGGGCGAGAAAGGGATACGCGCCGCTTGTTTCCAAGGCTGGGGAAGCCGACAAATATATGACATTAATTGGACTGAGAACCAATTACCCTGCCAAAGAGCCACGGGACGTTGGGGAGTCCCAGTGCCACAAAGGTGGGATATATAGAGGTGTGTACCAGAGTGATACCCGAAGGGGCTTAATAGAAGGTGGTAAAAAGCTGAAAAGCATATAAGAAGAAGAGTGTGTCTTTTCATTCCCCAAAGGAGGAGGAGAAAGCCATCCAGAAGGCATTTATAATTTTAACTGGCACACTCCATATACAAGGACTGCGGGCTGTGTAAAGACTTTCTAAAGGAACTCTGAGACGGATAATGCATAAGTCCTCTACGAGTCGGGCCTGGCAGCAGCCCATTCCGAGGCTTTTGGGCAAGCCTCCTTTTCCTTTCAGTTAGATTTTCTAGAGTGCTAGGGCCAGTTAGTAACTAGGAATTTTGTCTCGGGGCTCTTTCATTTTTGGACTGGCTTCGACGAGCACCCTTAGTTTTTGTTTTAGAAGGCAGGGCAGGGAACTTCCCTCATAGCGATAGGGCCACATAGGACTTTTTCTTTTATTTGAATAAACAGGTATACACCAGGACCCGTTGTAGTCCGAGTCCTTCTCCTGGTTGGCCAAAGCACCCTCTGAGGAAGCCAGGGCCCCACTTTTTATCCTCCTTGCTCCTCATCTCACGCCTGGGAGGAGAGGCCTGTCTGGGGACACTGGGCAAGATTCCTGGGAGAAGGGAGCTGGCATTCTGGCCCCTGCCCCGAAAGCCTGACGAAAGCCTGACAAACGCCGCGCTTTGCCCTGCCGGGCTTTGCCCTGCCGGGCAAAATTCCCAGCAGACCCCACTCGGCCCATCACCTGAGCAAGTTAGAGTGAGGCGAGATAGAGAGAAAGAGAGAGAGAGAGAGAGAGGGGGAGGGGGCCTCGACCTGCCCAACAAGGCGCTAAAATAAAACAAATAATGAGGTGAAATGAGCCACTCGGTTTTCATACCTCGTGCCTTTCTTTTGGTTCGTGTCTCCCAGAACCCCTTGTGCGTCCCTTAGGGTAATGCATGGAATCCCCAGACAGATCCCTCCCCTCTTCTGCCATTCTCCCAACATGGTGTACAATGTATCTTATCTACCTCAGCGAGAGGGCTTGGCAGTGGTAACGTGATGAAGTGAAACAAACGGGCAGCCATCTGCAGAGGCCCGTGGCAGGCGTGTGGGAGGAAGCCATGTTGTGCCTGGGCTCTTTGCGTGCCTCACTAACCAGCAACTCTCTCACCAGCATGTCGCGCGCGCACACACACACAGCCCTCTGGCAAAGCTCAAACCATTGGCACGCTCAGGGGAAAGGGTAGAGGTGCAAGCCGAGCAGGATACAGAGCCCTGGCTCTCCCTTCAGGAGACACATACCCAGAGTGCAGTTACCTCCTTGTGTTATGGGGCGGCGCTGTGTCCAAAGGGTAAATAAACCAGAATGCCTGCCCCTCGGCGAGAGCGAGAGGCCCTAGTGGGACTGGAGGGGAATCGGACCGGCTTGGGCCGTACCCTGGTGGCCAGGCATATACCAGCGCCCGTGAACCGAAAAACATGTGGGCATTTTGCGGGCCTGGTTTTGTGTCCAGGGAGAGGAAACCCCAACCCCTCCCCCTCGCGTGGGCAAGTGAAGAGCAGGGGCATATAATGGAGCAGCTCGTTTTGTGACAATGTGGCGGCTCTTAAAAGAGCCTTTGTGGTGTTTTCTGCGGTTGCGGTGCTGCTTTGACTCAAGCCCTCTCGCCCCGGATGCGGCGGGCCAGCTGGATGTCCTTGGGCATGATGGTGACCCTCTTGGCGTGGATGGCGCAGAGGTTCGTGTCCTCAAAGAGCCCGACCAGGTAGGCCTCGCTGGCCTCCTGCAGGGCCATGACGGCCGAGCTCTGGAAGCGCAGGTCGGTCTTAAAGTCCTGGGCGATTTCTCGCACCAGGCGCTGGAAGGGCAGTTTTCGGATGAGCAGCTCCGTGGATTTCTGGTAGCGGCGGATCTCCCTCAGAGCCACAGTGCCGGGACGGTAGCGGTGAGGTTTCTTCACGCCGCCAGTGGCGGGGGCGCTCTTACGGGCAGCCTTGGTGGCCAGCTGCTTGCGAGGCGCCTTGCCTCCGGTGGACTTGCGGGCGGTCTGCTTAGTACGGGCCATGGCAGCACTGCGAGCTCTGCTTTCTCTGCAAGCGATAGATACAACAGACTCCGGCGGGAGGGGAGCCGGCATATAAAGACCAAGCTCTCCTCCAATTGGCTGGGCACCGGTTTGAAAAAGCCCGCGGTGCACTGCGATTGGTCAGTGTCAGAAGGCGTGGCTATGAAACGCAGACGCGGACAGGAGGTCTTTGATTGGCTGGCCAAACAAAACGGAAAGGAAAGAGCGATTGCCATAGGTTGTGCTCGGCCCTTCATGAAACGCTCTTGGCAGATGAAATAGCCCGCCCACCCCCAGCCCCAATTCATCCTCCCAGTGCCCTCCCCCACCAGCCCTCGGACCCGGGGCTAGCGAGCACAGTGAATCGGCCTCTGAAGTCGGACCTCGTTACACACATGCCCCGTGTGCTGGCTGACATGTCACATCATCATCATCATCATCATCATTTGCTAGGCAGCGCCTCCAAACTCCACGGTTAAAGAGTTAATGGTGGGGCATGCGACCTGGCGCAACACCCCCAATCTGTGTGTGCACGATGCCCAAAGGTCTCAACTGACGCGGGCTTATAGGTGGGTGCCGACTGGCCAGGGTCACGCGTGGCGTCCGAGGCGAGCGGGGACTCTCGCAACGGCCCCGTGCATTATTACACTTTGTCTTTCGAACATGCAGTTGTATCGCAGTACATGTCAGGCAGAGGCATGAGCTAGCTCGCTTTCAGATACTGTGGGCGGCTCTTAAAAGAGCCTTTTGTGTTTTTAAGGTCTCGGCGAGAGACTCTACTTCTTCTTGGGCGCAGCCTTTTTGGGCTTTGCCGCTTTGGGTTTGACGGCCTTGGGCTTCACGACCTTGGCCGGGCTCTTCTTTGCCGCTTTCGCCTTCACTGCTTTGGCTTTTGCGGGGCTCTTGGCGGCCTTCTTGGCTGGAGCAGCCTTGGGCTTTTTTGGGCTCTTGGCGGCTGCCGGCTTCTTCACCTTCTTGGGACTCTTCTTGACTCCGGCGGCCACCTTTTTGGGTTTCTTGGCAGCACCGGCAGGCTTCTTTGCTGCGGGCGTCTTGCTCTTGGCTGCCGCTTTCTTGGCCACCTTCTCCTTGCCCTGCGTCTGCTTCTTGTTGAGCTTGAAGGATCCAGAGGCCCCGGTGCCCTTGAGCTGGGCTAGGGCGCCTTTCCTCACCAGGCTCTTGAGGGCAATCTTGACTCTGCTGTTGTTCTTGTCCACGTCATATCCCCCGGCGCCCAGAGCCTTCTTGACGGCAGACAGGGAGACTCCCTTCCTCTCAGTGGAGGCCGCCACGCACTTGAGGACGAGGTCGGACACGCTGGGCCCAGCGGGCTTTTTGGCCTTGGCAGTGCCGGCTGCTCTCTTCTGCTTCTTCTTGGCGGCAGCGGCGGGTTCCGCCGGCGGAGCCACGGCAGCGGGTGCAGTTTCAGCCATTGTTCTGCAGGAGGACTCAGTCAGCGCTCACAGATCAGTAATGGGCGGCCCGGCAACCGCCGTGCATATATAGGGAGGAGCTTCCACCTGATTGGTCCAGAGAATGGGAGGCTGGGCCCAGCACACCGCGCTGTCCCTGCTAAAGACACACTGTGTTTCCTCTGCTTAAATAATCCATTTTTTAAAAGTTACCCGCGTACATTTATTTCATCTTGCATGTGGCAACAGGACCGCAACACCTCCCAGCTCTTATCCAAAAGCATCTCCCTCTTGGAGAGGCGCCGGCTCCCTTTTAAGCGCCTTGTAAAGCTGGCATCCCGCCGTCAGCTCAGACACAAACATGAGCAAACTTTGTTTTCCACTTCATATTCGACCACTCTTCCTCACCTGCCCCACATAACAGCGTGAGCATAACCTTGTTCACTTCTTTCCCTACAGTCCCCGATAAAGTTTTCGCTCCTCACCTTCCGCGGACCAGAGAAAAAGCGCGTTGAAGAGGAAGGAAATAACACAGCTCTGTGTGTGTTAGCCAAGCCTAGAAACGCCCCTTCAAATGGACATAGGCCTGCATGCCCCAAGTGCTTCTATGTTTTTGGAGCCCGATCCCCTCATATTTCACAAGAGGGGAGTGTGGTGGGTGGCTGTGGGGTGCTTGGGAGGGGGGGGAATGGGGGGGGTGAGGGCAGGGCAGAGAGAGAGAGAGAGAGAGAGATTGATTTCATGTTTCATGGGGGGTTATTCTCACTTCCAGGGTTCAATTAGTGAGCCCATTTTCTGGCAGCCAGCTTGTCGAACGAGATTGTCTTTGCATCCTACATGCATGCAAGGGCAGTGTTGGCCTGCAGTCACTTTCCTCTACATTATCTTGGGCCTTCTGCCCTCTCGTCAGGCACTGGCCTGGCCATGAAGGAGAATGCGTGGGCTTGGCAGGCCAAGCACACAGGAGGGCATGTCTCACCTAAAGGGGGAACGTCTATGTGGGACAGGAGAGGCAGAAATCAGTGCCTGTGGGACACGCAGGGGGAGAAGAGTTGACACACCCTGTCCCCTCCACCGCCCTGCGCAGCGGCTAGGCAGGTGGGCCTGCTCCGCAAGACCCTCCCTAGCGGTCTGGGCAAGT
Organism: Ambystoma mexicanum; assembly: GCF_040938575.1. Lineage (NCBI taxonomy): Eukaryota > Metazoa > Chordata > Amphibia > Caudata > Ambystomatidae > Ambystoma > Ambystoma mexicanum. The sequence continues at coordinate 68,979 of NW_027182385.1, forward strand.
GGGACCACGCTGGGAGTGATATCCCTCTCAGGGACAAGGACTCCCAAGTTCAATGAGGACCTCCCTGAGCCGACTACATTGTCCGCCGTCATGGGACTTGAAAAAACGGTTTGTTCTCATATTTTGACGACAACTACCAGTGATCCTCCTTCCACCCCGTTGTTGGCTTCAGGTAAGGCTGGGTTTCATCAGAGTGACGCCGTCAAGGAAGAAGGACCACACCTTTTTCGATTGTGCTGGCCTACTTCCACACAGTAGGAACTGTGAATGGGGAGAGACCTGATACACAGAGAGTGACTCCTACGGAAGGAGGAGAATCCTCAATACGCAGTGGCGAGCCTCTGTGGATATGTCCTGGAGCTACGCCGTGCCGGTGGTGGCGTAGCTGAAGGCCGCAAGGCGGCGTGCTCTGACCGAGCAAGAGGCTCTGGACAGGAGCGGAACGAAGACGGGAAGAAAACCGCCTTCCCTGGTGGCGTGTCCACTAGGAGACAGCGGTGGGCCTGGCGCCCACCAACCAACGCCGAGACCAGAGGAAAGAAAGGAGCCCTGGTCCCTCGAGCTCCAACCGGCGAGGGCCTGTACCGGCGAGATGAGACGAGCACGGACAGGGACGCAAACGCTCCAAAGGTGAGGACACCAGTGAGGGCTATAATGGTTGGGGGTCAAAGACTGCCAAAGCCGTCCGCGGTAGGAGAGGCTGGGAAAAAGGAACGGGCACAAGACACAGGTAAAACCGAGTGGGAGGGATAAGAATACTGCATATCCCGGCTGGAGAAGCCGCCAACTGTACGAAAGTCTGTAAGAGTGGGAAGGGCACGCAACTAGGCTTGGACTGGCCTATAGGGCAATAGGCCCATGGCCGAACCAAAAACACAAAATGCTGGTGTGGGCCAGTTGTTTTGGTCAAAGTGGGCCACTTTTCTGGCCAATGTGGGCCAGTGTGATGAGTTACTTTGCTATGAGGCTAGTAGTTTTGACCAGTGTTGCTGAATCCATATTCTTACTAGTCAAACAGTGTCACAAAAGGATGGAAGGAATGAATAGCCATTTGCAACTGTGGGCCACTTTTTCATTGGTGCCCGAGACAATGTTATGGCCCAGTCCGACCCTGCACGCAACGCGACCCAAGTAAAACAGAGGGGAAGTGATGCGAACACTGTGTATCAAGCCTGGGGAAGCCGCCTTCGGGACAAGGTCAGAAACCTGAAGGTAAGGTGTCTCCCTGACTAGTCCCCGGGGATCTGTCATCCAGGTGGCCAGGACACGGCCAAAGACTTGTGAATGTGAAGGGTGAAATTGTTTTGCAATAAAAGCCGTAGTGGACCCGACGGAGGGAGGCCGACATTCGGGAGGGGTCTGAGCCCGGAAGAGGGAGACCCAGGGGCGAAGGACCATCGCCCTGGTGCAATCAGAAAAGAACATTTGTTTATTATTTTGAACATACCAGGCCCTCGGAAGCAAGAAACCTAACCACCGAAGGTCCTGAGATCGCTAGGGACTTTTGTGGGTCTGAGCCCGGAAGAGGGCGATCCAGCGGTGAAAAGTCCTCACCCAACGTACAAGCGGAAAGGAACTTTTTGTTTGTTATTTCGAACACATCAGGTCCTCGGAAGCAAGAGACATTTTGTAGAAAAGAAACGTAGCCACCGAAGGTCCTGATAGCTGAGCACGGCACTGTCGTCTCGTGCTGGGAAAGCTCGAGAGAGAGAGAGAGAGAGAGTGTGCTGTGCTCTGGAGTCCCGCCTTGTCCCATGCTCAAAACGGGGGCGAGGGAGACCCCCCAGCTGCCACATCCTGACTTATCATTTGTGAACACTTCTTTCTTTCTTGTGAATCCTATCCCACACTCTTTTTGTATTTAGTTGTAAGGATTGGCAATAGTTTTTTTGTTCTAGTAGAGGCCCTTTTTATTTGACAAGACGGCGCTAGGACTGCCTTGTTATTATTTGATGGTCGTAGCCTGCTGCCATCTTAGATTTAGGTTTAGATTAGGCATTTTTCCAACCTGCACATACAGGTTAAACGACACCCTTGAACTGTGATCACTTGTATCTGTCTTTACTGTTGCCGCCATGAGTTCCTTACAACAAGAACCTAAGAGAATTGAATGGGCACACGCCCTGTGAAAAAGGGGCGAGAAAGGGATACGCGCCGCTTGTTTCCAAGGCTGGGGAAGCCGACAAATATATGACATTAATTGGACTGAGAACCAATTACCCTGCCAAAGAGCCACGGGACGTTGGGGAGTCCCAGTGCCACAAAGGTGGGATATATAGAGGTGTGTACCAGAGTGATACCCGAAGGGGCTTAATAGAAGGTGGTAAAAAGCTGAAAAGCATATAAGAAGAAGAGTGTGTCTTTTCATTCCCCAAAGGAGGAGGAGAAAGCCATCCAGAAGGCATTTATAATTTTAACTGGCACACTCCATATACAAGGACTGCGGGCTGTGTAAAGACTTTCTAAAGGAACTCTGAGACGGATAATGCATAAGTCCTCTACGAGTCGGGCCTGGCAGCAGCCCATTCCGAGGCTTTTGGGCAAGCCTCCTTTTCCTTTCAGTTAGATTTTCTAGAGTGCTAGGGCCAGTTAGTAACTAGGAATTTTGTCTCGGGGCTCTTTCATTTTTGGACTGGCTTCGACGAGCACCCTTAGTTTTTGTTTTAGAAGGCAGGGCAGGGAACTTCCCTCATAGCGATAGGGCCACATAGGACTTTTTCTTTTATTTGAATAAACAGGTATACACCAGGACCCGTTGTAGTCCGAGTCCTTCTCCTGGTTGGCCAAAGCACCCTCTGAGGAAGCCAGGGCCCCACTTTTTATCCTCCTTGCTCCTCATCTCACGCCTGGGAGGAGAGGCCTGTCTGGGGACACTGGGCAAGATTCCTGGGAGAAGGGAGCTGGCATTCTGGCCCCTGCCCCGAAAGCCTGACGAACGCCTGACAAACGCCGCGCTTTGCCCTGCCGGGCTTTGCCCTGCCGGGCAAAATTCCCAGCAGACCCCACTCGGCCCATCACCTGAGCAAGTTAGAGTGAGGCGAGATAGAGAGAAAGAGAGAGAGAGAGAGAGGGGGAGGGGGCCTCGACCTGCCCAACAAGGCGCTAAAATAAAACAAATAATGAGGTGAAATGAGCCACTCGGTTTTCATACCTCGTGCCTTTCTTTTGGTTCGTGTCTCCCAGAACCCCTTGTGCGTCCCTTAGGGTAATGCATGGAATCCCCAGACAGATCCCTCCCCTCTTCTGCCATTCTCCCAACATGGTGTACAATGTATCTTATCTACCTCAGCGAGAGGGCTTGGCAGTGGTAACGTGATGAAGTGAAACAAACGGGCAGCCATCTGCAGAGGCCCGTGGCAGGCGTGTGGGAGGAAGCCATGTTGTGCCTGGGCTCTTTGCGTGCCTCACTAACCAGCAACTCTCTCACCAGCATGTCGCGCGCGCACACACACACAGCCCTCTGGCAAAGCTCAAACCATTGGCACGCTCAGGGGAAAGGGTAGAGGTGCAAGCCGAGCAGGATACAGAGCCCTGGCTCTCCCTTCAGGAGACACATACCCAGAGTGCAGTTACCTCCTTGTGTTATGGGGCGGCGCTGTGTCCAAAGGGTAAATAAACCAGAATGCCTGCCCCTCGGCGAGAGCGAGAGGCCCTAGTGGGACTGGAGGGGAATCGGACCGGCTTGGGCCGTACCCTGGTGGCCAGGCATATACCAGCGCCCGTGAACCGAAAAACATGTGGGCATTTTGCGGGCCTGGTTTTGTGTCCAGGGAGAGGAAACCCCAACCCCTCCCCCTCGCGTGGGCAAGTGAAGAGCAGGGGCATATAATGGAGCAGCTCGTTTTGTGACAATGTGGCGGCTCTTAAAAGAGCCTTTGTGGTGTTTTCTGCGGTTGCGGTGCTGCTTTGACTCAAGCCCTCTCGCCCCGGATGCGGCGGGCCAGCTGGATGTCCTTGGGCATGATGGTGACCCTCTTGGCGTGGATGGCGCAGAGGTTCGTGTCCTCAAAGAGCCCGACCAGGTAGGCCTCGCTGGCCTCCTGCAGGGCCATGACGGCCGAGCTCTGGAAGCGCAGGTCGGTCTTAAAGTCCTGGGCGATTTCTCGCACCAGGCGCTGGAAGGGCAGTTTTCGGATGAGCAGCTCCGTGGATTTCTGGTAGCGGCGGATCTCCCTCAGAGCCACAGTGCCGGGACGGTAGCGGTGAGGTTTCTTCACGCCGCCAGTGGCGGGGGCGCTCTTACGGGCAGCCTTGGTGGCCAGCTGCTTGCGAGGCGCCTTGCCTCCGGTGGACTTGCGGGCGGTCTGCTTAGTACGGGCCATGGCAGCACTGCGAGCTCTGCTTTCTCTGCAAGCGATAGATACAACAGACTCCGGCGGGAGGGGAGCCGGCATATAAAGACCAAGCTCTCCTCCAATTGGCTGGGCACCGGTTTGAAAAAGCCCGCGGTGCACTGCGATTGGTCAGTGTCAGAAGGCGTGGCTATGAAACGCAGACGCGGACAGGAGGTCTTTGATTGGCTGGCCAAACAAAACGGAAAGGAAAGAGCGATTGCCATAGGTTGTGCTCGGCCCTTCATGAAACGCTCTTGGCAGATGAAATAGCCCGCCCACCCCCAGCCCCAATTCATCCTCCCAGTGCCCTCCCCCACCAGCCCTCGGACCCGGGGCTAGCGAGCACAGTGAATCGGCCTCTGAAGTCGGACCTCGTTACACACATGCCCCGTGTGCTGGCTGACATGTCACATCATCATCATCATCATCATCATTTGCTAGGCAGCGCCTCCAAACTCCACGGTTAAAGAGTTAATGGTGGGGCATGCGACCTGGCGCAACACCCCCAATCTGTGTGTGCACGATGCCCAAAGGTCTCAACTGACGCGGGCTTATAGGTGGGTGCCGACTGGCCAGGGTCACGCGTGGCGTCCGAGGCGAGCGGGGACTCTCGCAACGGCCCCGTGCATTATTACACTTTGTCTTTCGAACATGCAGTTGTATCGCAGTACATGTCAGGCAGAGGCATGAGCTAGCTCGCTTTCAGATACTGTGGGCGGCTCTTAAAAGAGCCTTTTGTGTTTTTAAGGTCTCGGCGAGAGACTCTACTTCTTCTTGGGCGCAGCCTTTTTGGGCTTTGCCGCTTTGGGTTTGACGGCCTTGGGCTTCACGACCTTGGCCGGGCTCTTCTTTGCCGCTTTCGCCTTCACTGCTTTGGCTTTTGCGGGGCTCTTGGCGGCCTTCTTGGCTGGAGCAGCCTTGGGCTTTTTTGGGCTCTTGGCGGCTGCCGGCTTCTTCACCTTCTTGGGACTCTTCTTGACTCCGGCGGCCACCTTTTTGGGTTTCTTGGCAGCACCGGCAGGCTTCTTTGCTGCGGGCGTCTTGCTCTTGGCTGCCGCTTTCTTGGCCACCTTCTCCTTGCCCTGCGTCTGCTTCTTGTTGAGCTTGAAGGATCCAGAGGCCCCGGTGCCCTTGAGCTGGGCTAGGGCGCCTTTCCTCACCAGGCTCTTGAGGGCAATCTTGACTCTGCTGTTGTTCTTGTCCACGTCATATCCCCCGGCGCCCAGAGCCTTCTTGACGGCAGACAGGGAGACTCCCTTCCTCTCAGTGGAGGCCGCCACGCACTTGAGGACGAGGTCGGACACGCTGGGCCCAGCGGGCTTTTTGGCCTTGGCAGTGCCGGCTGCTCTCTTCTGCTTCTTCTTGGCGGCAGCGGCGGGTTCCGCCGGCGGAGCCACGGCAGCGGGTGCAGTTTCAGCCATTGTTCTGCAGGAGGACTCAGTCAGCGCTCACAGATCAGTAATGGGCGGCCCGGCAACCGCCGTGCATATATAGGGAGGAGCTTCCACCTGATTGGTCCAGAGAATGGGAGGCTGGGCCCAGCACACCGCGCTGTCCCTGCTAAAGACACACTGTGTTTCCTCTGCTTAAATAATCCATTTTTTAAAAGTTACCCGCGTACATTTATTTCATCTTGCATGTGGCAACAGGACCGCAACACCTCCCAGCTCTTATCCAAAAGCATCTCCCTCTTGGAGAGGCGCCGGCTCCCTTTTAAGCGCCTTGTAAAGCTGGCATCCCGCCGTCAGCTCAGACACAAACATGAGCAAACTTTGTTTTCCACTTCATATTCGACCACTCTTCCTCACCTGCCCCACATAACAGCGTGAGCATAACCTTGTTCACTTCTTTCCCTACAGTCCCCGATAAAGTTTTCGCTCCTCACCTTCCGCGGACCAGAGAAAAAGCGCGTTGAAGAGGAAGGAAATAACACAGCTCTGTGTGTGTTAGCCAAGCCTAGAAACGCCCCTTCAAATGGACATAGGCCTGCATGCCCCAAGTGCTTCTATGTTTTTGGAGCCCGATCCCCTCATATTTCACAAGAGGGGAGTGTGGTGGGTGGCTGTGGGGTGCTTGGGAGGGGGGGGAATGGGGGGGGTGAGGGCAGGGCAGAGAGAGAGAGAGAGAGAGAGATTGATTTCATGTTTCATGGGGGGTTATTCTCACTTCCAGGGTTCAATTAGTGAGCCCATTTTCTGGCAGCCAGCTTGTCGAACGAGATTGTCTTTGCATCCTACATGCATGCAAGGGCAGTGTTGGCCTGCAGTCACTTTCCTCTACATTATCTTGGGCCTTCTGCCCTCTCGTCAGGCACTGGCCTGGCCATGAAGGAGAATGCGTGGGCTTGGCAGGCCAAGCACACAGGAGGGCATGTCTCACCTAAAGGGGGAACGTCTATGTGGGACAGGAGAGGCAGAAATCAGTGCCTGTGGGACACGCAGGGGGAGAAGAGTTGACACACCCTGTCCCCTCCACCGCCCTGCGCAGCGGCTAGGCAGGTGGGCCTGCTCCGCAAGACCCTCCCTAGCGGTCTGGGCAAGTGGGACCACGCTGGGAGTGATATCCCTCTCAGGGACAAGGACTCCCAAGTTCAATGAGGACCTCCCTGAGCCGACTACATTGTCCGCCGTCATGGGACTTGAAAAAACGGTTTGTTCTCATATTTTGACGACAACTACCAGTGATCCTCCTTCCACCCCGTTGTTGGCTTCAGGTAAGGCTGGGTTTCATCAGAGTGACGCCGTCAAGGAAGAAGGACCACACCTTTTTCGATTGTGCTGGCCTACTTCCACACAGTAGGAACTGTGAATGGGGAGAGACCTGATACACAGAGAGTGACTCCTACGGAAGGAGGAGAATCCTCAATACGCAGTGGCGAGCCTCTGTGGATATGTCCTGGAGCTACGCCGTGCCGGTGGTGGCGTAGCTGAAGGCCGCAAGGCGGCGTGCTCTGACCGAGCAAGAGGCTCTGGACAGGAGCGGAACGAAGACGGGAAGAAAACCGCCTTCCCTGGTGGCGTGTCCACTAGGAGACAGCGGTGGGCCTGGCGCCCACCAACCAACGCCGAGACCAGAGGAAAGAAAGGAGCCCTGGTCCCTCGAGCTCCAACCGGCGAGGGCCTGTACCGGCGAGATGAGACGAGCACGGACAGGGACGCAAACGCTCCAAAGGTGAGGACACCAGTGAGGGCTATAATGGTTGGGGGTCAAAGACTGCCAAAGCCGTCCGCGGTAGGAGAGGCTGGGAAAAAGGAACGGGCACAAGACACAGGTAAAACCGAGTGGGAGGGATAAGAATACTGCATATCCCGGCTGGAGAAGCCGCCAACTGTACGAAAGTCTGTAAGAGTGGGAAGGGCACGCAACTAGGCTTGGACTGGCCTATAGGGCAATAGGCCCATGGCCGAACCAAAAACACAAAATGCTGGTGTGGGCCAGTTGTTTTGGTCAAAGTGGGCCACTTTTCTGGCCAATGTGGGCCAGTGTGATGAGTTACTTTGCTATGAGGCTAGTAGTTTTGACCAGTGTTGCTGAATCCATATTCTTACTAGTCAAACAGTGTCACAAAAGGATGGAAGGAATGAATAGCCATTTGCAACTGTGGGCCACTTTTTCATTGGTGCCCGAGACAATGTTATGGCCCAGTCCGACCCTGCACGCAACGCGACCCAAGTAAAACAGAGGGGAAGTGATGCGAACACTGTGTATCAAGCCTGGGGAAGCCGCCTTCGGGACAAGGTCAGAAACCTGAAGGTAAGGTGTCTCCCTGACTAGTCCCCGGGGATCTGTCATCCAGGTGGCCAGGACACGGCCAAAGACTTGTGAATGTGAAGGGTGAAATTGTTTTGCAATAAAAGCCGTAGTGGACCCGACGGAGGGAGGCCGACATTCGGGAGGGGTCTGAGCCCGGAAGAGGGAGACCCAGGGGCGAAGGACCATCGCCCTGGTGCAATCAGAAAAGAACATTTGTTTATTATTTTGAACATACCAGGCCCTCGGAAGCAAGAAACCTAACCACCGAAGGTCCTGAGATCGCTAGGGACTTTTGTGGGTCTGAGCCCGGAAGAGGGCGATCCAGCGGTGAAAAGTCCTCACCCAACGTACAAGCGGAAAGGAACTTTTTGTTTGTTATTTCGAACACATCAGGTCCTCGGAAGCAAGAGACATTTTGTAGAAAAGAAACGTAGCCACCGAAGGTCCTGATAGCTGAGCACGGCACTGTCGTCTCGTGCTGGGAAAGCTCGAGAGAGAGAGAGAGAGAGAGAGAGAGAGAGAGAGAGTGTGCTGTGCTCTGGAGTCCCGCCTTGTCCCATGCTCAAAACCGGGGCGAGGGAGACCCCCCAGCTGCCACATCCTGACTTATCATTTGTGAACACTTCTTTCTTTCTTGTGAATCCTATCCCACACTCTTTTTGTATTTAGTTGTAAGGATTGGCAATAGTTTTTTTGTTCTAGTAGAGGCCCTTTTTATTTGACAAGACGGCGCTAGGACTGCCTTGTTATTATTTGATGGTCGTAGCCTGCTGCCATCTTAGATTTAGGTTTAGATTAGGCATTTTTCCAACCTGCACATACAGGTTAAACGACACCCTTGAACTGTGATCACTTGTATCTGTCTTTACAGGAGAATGCTTGGGCTTGGCAGGCCAAGCACACAGGAGGGCATGTCTCACCTAAAGGGGGAACGTCTATGTGGGACAGGAGAGGCAGAAATCAGTGCCTGTGGGACACGCAGGGGGAGAAGAGTTGACACACCCTGTCCCCTCCACCGCCCTGCGCAGCGGCTAGGCAGGTGGGCCTGCTCCGCAAGACCCTCCCTAGGGGTCTGGGCAAGTGGGACCACGCTGGGAGTGATATCCCTCTCAGGGACAAGGACTCCCAAGTTCAATGAGGACCTCCCTGAGCCGACTACATTGTCCGCCGTCATGGGACTTGAAAAAACGGTTTGTTCTCATATTTTGACGACAACTACCAGTGATCCTCCTTCCACCCCGTTGTTGGCTTCAGGTAAGGCTGGGTTTCATCAGAGTGACGCCGTCAAGGAAGAAGGACCACACCTTTTTCGATTGTGCTGGCCTACTTCCACACAGTAGGAACTGTGAATGGGGAGAGACCTGATACACAGAGAGTGACTCCTACGGAAGGAGGAGAATCCTCAATACGCAGTGGCGAGCCTCTGTGGATATGTCCTGGAGCTACGCCGTGCCGGTGGTGGCGTAGCTGAAGGCCGCAAGGCGGCGTGCTCTGACCGAGCAAGAGGCTCTGGACAGGAGCGGAACGAAGACGGGAAGAAAACCGCCTTCCCTGGTGGCGTGTCCACTAGGAGACAGCGGTGGGCCTGGCGCCCACCAACCAACGCCGAGACCAGAGGAAAGAAAGGAGCCCTGGTCCCTCGAGCTCCAACCGGCGAGGGCCTGTACCGGCGAGATGAGACGAGCACGGACAGGGACGCAAACGCTCCAAAGGTGAGGACACCAGTGAGGGCTATAATGGTTGGGGGTCAAAGACTGCCAAAGCCGTCCGCGGTAGGAGAGGCTGGGAAAAAGGAACGGGCACAAGACACAGGTAAAACCGAGTGGGAGGGATAAGAATACTGCATATCCCGGCTGGAGAAGCCGCCAACTGTACGAAAGTCTGTAAGAGTGGGAAGGGCACGCAACTAGGCTTGGACTGGCCTATAGGGCAATAGGCCCATGGCCGAACCAAAAACACAAAATGCTGGTGTGGGCCAGTTGTTTTGGTCAAAGTGGGCCACTTTTCTGGCCAATGTGGGCCAGTGTGATGAGTTACTTTGCTATGAGGCTAGTAGTTTTGACCAGTGTTGCTGAATCCATATTCTTACTAGTCAAACAGTGTCACAAAAGGATGGAAGGAATGAATAGCCATTTGCAACTGTGGGCCACTTTTTCATTGGTGCCCGAGACAATGTTATGGCCCAGTCCGACCCTGCACGCAACGCGACCCAAGTAAAACAGAGGGGAAGTGATGCGAACACTGTGTATCAAGCCTGGGGAAGCCGCCTTCGGGACAAGGTCAGAAACCTGAAGGTAAGGTGTCTCCCTGACTAGTCCCCGGGGATCTGTCATCCAGGTGGCCAGGACACGGCCAAAGACTTGTGAATGTGAAGGGTGAAATTGTTTTGCAATAAAAGCCGTAGTGGACCCGACGGAGGGAGGCCGACATTCGGGAGGGGTCTGAGCCCGGAAGAGGGAGACCCAGGGGCGAAGGACCATCGCCCTGGTGCAATCAGAAAAGAACATTTGTTTATTATTTTGAACATACCAGGCCCTCGGAAGCAAGAAACCTAACCACCGAAGGTCCTGAGATCGCTAGGGACTTTTGTGGGTCTGAGCCCGGAAGAGGGCGATCCAGCGGTGAAAAGTCCTCACCCAACGTACAAGCGGAAAGGAACTTTTTGTTTGTTATTTCGAACACATCAGGTCCTCGGAAGCAAGAGACATTTTGTAGAAAAGAAACGTAGCCACCGAAGGTCCTGATAGCTGAGCACGGCACTGTCGTCTCGTGCTGGGAAAGCTCGAGAGAGAGAGAGAGAGAGAGTGTGCTGTGCTCTGGAGTCCCGCCTTGTCCCATGCTCAAAACGGGGGCGAGGGAGACCCCCCAGCTGCCACATCCTGACTTATCATTTGTGAACACTTCTTTCTTTCTTGTGAATCCTATCCCACACTCTTTTTGTATTTAGTTGTAAGGATTGGCAATAGTTTTTTTGTTCTAGTAGAGGCCCTTTTTATTTGACAAGACGGCGCTAGGACTGCCTTGTTATTATTTGATGGTCGTAGCCTGCTGCCATCTTAGATTTAGGTTTAGATTAGGCATTTTTCCAACCTGCACATACAGGTTAAACGACACCCTTGAACTGTGATCACTTGTATCTGTCTTTACTGTTGCCGCCATGAGTTCCTTACAACAAGAACCTAAGAGAATTGAATGGGCACACGCCCTGTGAAAAAGGGGCGAGAAAGGGATACGCGCCGCTTGTTTCCAAGGCTGGGGAAGCCGACAAATATATGACATTAATTGGACTGAGAACCAATTACCCTGCCAAAGAGCCACGGGACGTTGGGGAGTCCCAGTGCCACAAAGGTGGGATATATAGAGGTGTGTACCAGAGTGATACCCGAAGGGGCTTAATAGAAGGTGGTAAAAAGCTGAAAAGCATATAAGAAGAAGAGTGTGTCTTTTCATTCCCCAAAGGAGGAGGAGAAAGCCATCCAGAAGGCATTTATAATTTTAACTGGCACACTCCATATACAAGGACTGCGGGCTGTGTAAAGACTTTCTAAAGGAACTCTGAGACGGATAATGCATAAGTCCTCTACGAGTCGGGCCTGGCAGCAGCCCATTCCGAGGCTTTTGGGCAAGCCTCCTTTTCCTTTCAGTTAGATTTTCTAGAGTGCTAGGGCCAGTTAGTAACTAGGAATTTTGTCTCGGGGCTCTTTCATTTTTGGACTGGCTTCGACGAGCACCCTTAGTTTTTGTTTTAGAAGGCAGGGCAGGGAACTTCCCTCATAGCGATAGGGCCACATAGGACTTTTTCTTTTATTTGAATAAACAGGTATACACCAGGACCCGTTGTAGTCCGAGTCCTTCTCCTGGTTGGCCAAAGCACCCTCTGAGGAAGCCAGGGCCCCACTTTTTATCCTCCTTGCTCCTCATCTCACGCCTGGGAGGAGAGGCCTGTCTGGGGACACTGGGCAAGATTCCTGGGAGAAGGGAGCTGGCATTCTGGCCCCTGCCCCGAAAGCCTGACGAACGCCTGACAAACGCCGCGCTTTGCCCTGCCGGGCTTTGCCCTGCCGGGCAAAATTCCCAGCAGACCCCACTCGGCCCATCACCTGAGCAAGTTAGAGTGAGGCGAGATAGAGAGAAAGAGAGAGAGAGAGAGAGAGGGGGAGGGGGCCTCGACCTGCCCAACAAGGCGCTAAAATAAAACAAATAATGAGGTGAAATGAGCCACTCGGTTTTCATACCTCGTGCCTTTCTTTTGGTTCGTGTCTCCCAGAACCCCTTGTGCGTCCCTTAGGGTAATGCATGGAATCCCCAGACAGATCCCTCCCCTCTTCTGCCATTCTCCCAACATGGTGTACAATGTATCTTATCTACCTCAGCGAGAGGGCTTGGCAGTGGTAACGTGATGAAGTGAAACAAACGGGCAGCCATCTGCAGAGGCCCGTGGCAGGCGTGTGGGAGGAAGCCATGTTGTGCCTGGGCTCTTTGCGTGCCTCACTAACCAGCAACTCTCTCACCAGCATGTCGCGCGCGCACACACACACAGCCCTCTGGCAAAGCTCAAACCATTGGCACGCTCAGGGGAAAGGGTAGAGGTGCAAGCCGAGCAGGATACAGAGCCCTGGCTCTCCCTTCAGGAGACACATACCCAGAGTGCAGTTACCTCCTTGTGTTATGGGGCGGCGCTGTGTCCAAAGGGTAAATAAACCAGAATGCCTGCCCCTCGGCGAGAGCGAGAGGCCCTAGTGGGACTGGAGGGGAATCGGACCGGCTTGGGCCGTACCCTGGTGGCCAGGCATATACCAGCGCCCGTGAACCGAAAAACATGTGGGCATTTTGCGGGCCTGGTTTTGTGTCCAGGGAGAGGAAACCCCAACCCCTCCCCCTCGCGTGGGCAAGTGAAGAGCAGGGGCATATAATGGAGCAGCTCGTTTTGTGACAATGTGGCGGCTCTTAAAAGAGCCTTTGTGGTGTTTTCTGCGGTTGCGGTGCTGCTTTGACTCAAGCCCTCTCGCCCCGGATGCGGCGGGCCAGCTGGATGTCCTTGGGCATGATGGTGACCCTCTTGGCGTGGATGGCGCAGAGGTTCGTGTCCTCAAAGAGCCCGACCAGGTAGGCCTCGCTGGCCTCCTGCAGGGCCATGACGGCCGAGCTCTGGAAGCGCAGGTCGGTCTTAAAGTCCTGGGCGATTTCTCGCACCAGGCGCTGGAAGGGCAGTTTTCGGATGAGCAGCTCCGTGGATTTCTGGTAGCGGCGGATCTCCCTCAGAGCCACAGTGCCGGGACGGTAGCGGTGAGGTTTCTTCACGCCGCCAGTGGCGGGGGCGCTCTTACGGGCAGCCTTGGTGGCCAGCTGCTTGCGAGGCGCCTTGCCTCCGGTGGACTTGCGGGCGGTCTGCTTAGTACGGGCCATGGCAGCACTGCGAGCTCTGCTTTCTCTGCAAGCGATAGATACAACAGACTCCGGCGGGAGGGGAGCCGGCATATAAAGACCAAGCTCTCCTCCAATTGGCTGGGCACCGGTTTGAAAAAGCCCGCGGTGCACTGCGATTGGTCAGTGTCAGAAGGCGTGGCTATGAAACGCAGACGCGGACAGGAGGTCTTTGATTGGCTGGCCAAACAAAACGGAAAGGAAAGAGCGATTGCCATAGGTTGTGCTCGGCCCTTCATGAAACGCTCTTGGCAGATGAAATAGCCCGCCCACCCCCAGCCCCAATTCATCCTCCCAGTGCCCTCCCCCACCAGCCCTCGGACCCGGGGCTAGCGAGCACAGTGAATCGGCCTCTGAAGTCGGACCTCGTTACACACATGCCCCGTGTGCTGGCTGACATGTCACATCATCATCATCATCATCATCATTTGCTAGGCAGCGCCTCCAAACTCCACGGTTAAAGAGTTAATGGTGGGGCATGCGACCTGGCGCAACACCCCCAATCTGTGTGTGCACGATGCCCAAAGGTCTCAACTGACGCGGGCTTATAGGTGGGTGCCGACTGGCCAGGGTCACGCGTGGCGTCCGAGGCGAGCGGGGACTCTCGCAACGGCCCCGTGCATTATTACACTTTGTCTTTCGAACATGCAGTTGTATCGCAGTACATGTCAGGCAGAGGCATGAGCTAGCTCGCTTTCAGATACTGTGGGCGGCTCTTAAAAGAGCCTTTTGTGTTTTTAAGGTCTCGGCGAGAGACTCTACTTCTTCTTGGGCGCAGCCTTTTTGGGCTTTGCCGCTTTGGGTTTGACGGCCTTGGGCTTCACGACCTTGGCCGGGCTCTTCTTTGCCGCTTTCGCCTTCACTGCTTTGGCTTTTGCGGGGCTCTTGGCGGCCTTCTTGGCTGGAGCAGCCTTGGGCTTTTTTGGGCTCTTGGCGGCTGCCGGCTTCTTCACCTTCTTGGGACTCTTCTTGACTCCGGCGGCCACCTTTTTGGGTTTCTTGGCAGCACCGGCAGGCTTCTTTGCTGCGGGCGTCTTGCTCTTGGCTGCCGCTTTCTTGGCCACCTTCTCCTTGCCCTGCGTCTGCTTCTTGTTGAGCTTGAAGGATCCAGAGGCCCCGGTGCCCTTGAGCTGGGCTAGGGCGCCTTTCCTCACCAGGCTCTTGAGGGCAATCTTGACTCTGCTGTTGTTCTTGTCCACGTCATATCCCCCGGCGCCCAGAGCCTTCTTGACGGCAGACAGGGAGACTCCCTTCCTCTCAGTGGAGGCCGCCACGCACTTGAGGACGAGGTCGGACACGCTGGGCCCAGCGGGCTTTTTGGCCTTGGCAGTGCCGGCTGCTCTCTTCTGCTTCTTCTTGGCGGCAGCGGCGGGTTCCGCCGGCGGAGCCACGGCAGCGGGTGCAGTTTCAGCCATTGTTCTGCAGGAGGACTCAGTCAGCGCTCACAGATCAGTAATGGGCGGCCCGGCAACCGCCGTGCATATATAGGGAGGAGCTTCCACCTGATTGGTCCAGAGAATGGGAGGCTGGGCCCAGCACACCGCGCTGTCCCTGCTAAAGACACACTGTGTTTCCTCTGCTTAAATAATCCATTTTTTAAAAGTTACCCGCGTACATTTATTTCATCTTGCATGTGGCAACAGGACCGCAACACCTCCCAGCTCTTATCCAAAAGCATCTCCCTCTTGGAGAGGCGCCGGCTCCCTTTTAAGCGCCTTGTAAAGCTGGCATCCCGCCGTCAGCTCAGACACAAACATGAGCAAACTTTGTTTTCCACTTCATATTCGACCACTCTTCCTCACCTGCCCCACATAACAGCGTGAGCATAACCTTGTTCACTTCTTTCCCTACAGTCCCCGATAAAGTTTTCGCTCCTCACCTTCCGCGGACCAGAGAAAAAGCGCGTTGAAGAGGAAGGAAATAACACAGCTCTGTGTGTGTTAGCCAAGCCTAGAAACGCCCCTTCAAATGGACATAGGCCTGCATGCCCCAAGTGCTTCTATGTTTTTGGAGCCCGATCCCCTCATATTTCACAAGAGGGGAGTGTGGTGGGTGGCTGTGGGGTGCTTGGGAGGGGGGGGAATGGGGGGGGTGAGGGCAGGGCAGAGAGAGAGAGAGAGAGAGAGATTGATTTCATGTTTCATGGGGGGTTATTCTCACTTCCAGGGTTCAATTAGTGAGCCCATTTTCTGGCAGCCAGCTTGTCGAACGAGATTGTCTTTGCATCCTACATGCATGCAAGGGCAGTGTTGGCCTGCAGTCACTTTCCTCTACATTATCTTGGGCCTTCTGCCCTCTCGTCAGGCACTGGCCTGGCCATGAAGGAGAATGCGTGGGCTTGGCAGGCCAAGCACACAGGAGGGCATGTCTCACCTAAAGGGGGAACGTCTATGTGGGACAGGAGAGGCAGAAATCAGTGCCTGTGGGACACGCAGGGGGAGAAGAGTTGACACACCCTGTCCCCTCCACCGCCCTGCGCAGCGGCTAGGCAGGTGGGCCTGCTCCGCAAGACCCTCCCTAGCGGTCTGGGCAAGTGGGACCACGCTGGGAGTGATATCCCTCTCAGGGACAAGGACTCCCAAGTTCAATGAGGACCTCCCTGAGCCGACTACATTGTCCGCCGTCATGGGACTTGAAAAAACGGTTTGTTCTCATATTTTGACGACAACTACCAGTGATCCTCCTTCCACCCCGTTGTTGGCTTCAGGTAAGGCTGGGTTTCATCAGAGTGACGCCGTCAAGGAAGAAGGACCACACCTTTTTCGATTGTGCTGGCCTACTTCCACACAGTAGGAACTGTGAATGGGGAGAGACCTGATACACAGAGAGTGACTCCTACGGAAGGAGGAGAATCCTCAATACGCAGTGGCGAGCCTCTGTGGATATGTCCTGGAGCTACGCCGTGCCGGTGGTGGCGTAGCTGAAGGCCGCAAGGCGGCGTGCTCTGACCGAGCAAGAGGCTCTGGACAGGAGCGGAACGAAGACGGGAAGAAAACCGCCTTCCCTGGTGGCGTGTCCACTAGGAGACAGCGGTGGGCCTGGCGCCCACCAACCAACGCCGAGACCAGAGGAAAGAAAGGAGCCCTGGTCCCTCGAGCTCCAACCGGCGAGGGCCTGTACCGGCGAGATGAGACGAGCACGGACAGGGACGCAAACGCTCCAAAGGTGAGGACACCAGTGAGGGCTATAATGGTTGGGGGTCAAAGACTGCCAAAGCCGTCCGCGGTAGGAGAGGCTGGGAAAAAGGAACGGGCACAAGACACAGGTAAAACCGAGTGGGAGGGATAAGAATACTGCATATCCCGGCTGGAGAAGCCGCCAACTGTACGAAAGTCTGTAAGAGTGGGAAGGGCACGCAACTAGGCTTGGACTGGCCTATAGGGCAATAGGCCCATGGCCGAACCAAAAACACAAAATGCTGGTGTGGGCCAGTTGTTTTGGTCAAAGTGGGCCACTTTTCTGGCCAATGTGGGCCAGTGTGATGAGTTACTTTGCTATGAGGCTAGTAGTTTTGACCAGTGTTGCTGAATCCATATTCTTACTAGTCAAACAGTGTCACAAAAGGATGGAAGGAATGAATAGCCATTTGCAACTGTGGGCCACTTTTTCATTGGTGCCCGAGACAATGTTATGGCCCAGTCCGACCCTGCACGCAACGCGACCCAAGTAAAACAGAGGGGAAGTGATGCGAACACTGTGTATCAAGCCTGGGGAAGCCGCCTTCGGGACAAGGTCAGAAACCTGAAGGTAAGGTGTCTCCCTGACTAGTCCCCGGGGATCTGTCATCCAGGTGGCCAGGACACGGCCAAAGACTTGTGAATGTGAAGGGTGAAATTGTTTTGCAATAAAAGCCGTAGTGGACCCGACGGAGGGAGGCCGACATTCGGGAGGGGTCTGAGCCCGGAAGAGGGAGACCCAGGGGCGAAGGACCATCGCCCTGGTGCAATCAGAAAAGAACATTTGTTTATTATTTTGAACATACCAGGCCCTCGGAAGCAAGAAACCTAACCACCGAAGGTCCTGAGATCGCTAGGGACTTTTGTGGGTCTGAGCCCGGAAGAGGGCGATCCAGCGGTGAAAAGTCCTCACCCAACGTACAAGCGGAAAGGAACTTTTTGTTTGTTATTTCGAACACATCAGGTCCTCGGAAGCAAGAGACATTTTGTAGAAAAGAAACGTAGCCACCGAAGGTCCTGATAGCTGAGCACGGCACTGTCGTCTCGTGCTGGGAAAGCTCGAGAGAGAGAGAGAGAGAGAGTGTGCTGTGCTCTGGAGTCCCGCCTTGTCCCATGCTCAAAACGGGGGCGAGGGAGACCCCCCAGCTGCCACATCCTGACTTATCATTTGTGAACACTTCTTTCTTTCTTGTGAATCCTATCCCACACTCTTTTTGTATTTAGTTGTAAGGATTGGCAATAGTTTTTTTGTTCTAGTAGAGGCCCTTTTTATTTGACAAGACGGCGCTAGGACTGCCTTGTTATTATTTGATGGTCGTAGCCTGCTGCCATCTTAGATTTAGGTTTAGATTAGGCATTTTTCCAACCTGCACATACAGGTTAAACGACACCCTTGAACTGTGATCACTTGTATCTGTCTTTACTGTTGCCGCCATGAGTTCCTTACAACAAGAACCTAAGAGAATTGAATGGGCACACGCCCTGTGAAAAAGGGGCGAGAAAGGGATACGCGCCGCTTGTTTCCAAGGCTGGGGAAGCCGACAAATATATGACATTAATTGGACTGAGAACCAATTACCCTGCCAAAGAGCCACGGGACGTTGGGGAGTCCCAGTGCCACAAAGGTGGGATATATAGAGGTGTGTACCAGAGTGATACCCGAAGGGGCTTAATAGAAGGTGGTAAAAAGCTGAAAAGCATATAAGAAGAAGAGTGTGTCTTTTCATTCCCCAAAGGAGGAGGAGAAAGCCATCCAGAAGGCATTTATAATTTTAACTGGCACACTCCATATACAAGGACTGCGGGCTGTGTAAAGACTTTCTAAAGGAACTCTGAGACGGATAATGCATAAGTCCTCTACGAGTCGGGCCTGGCAGCAGCCCATTCCGAGGCTTTTGGGCAAGCCTCCTTTTCCTTTCAGTTAGATTTTCTAGAGTGCTAGGGCCAGTTAGTAACTAGGAATTTTGTCTCGGGGCTCTTTCATTTTTGGACTGGCTTCGACGAGCACCCTTAGTTTTTGTTTTAGAAGGCAGGGCAGGGAACTTCCCTCATAGCGATAGGGCCACATAGGACTTTTTCTTTTATTTGAATAAACAGGTATACACCAGGACCCGTTGTAGTCCGAGTCCTTCTCCTGGTTGGCCAAAGCACCCTCTGAGGAAGCCAGGGCCCCACTTTTTATCCTCCTTGCTCCTCATCTCACGCCTGGGAGGAGAGGCCTGTCTGGGGACACTGGGCAAGATTCCTGGGAGAAGGGAGCTGGCATTCTGGCCCCTGCCCCGAAAGCCTGACGAACGCCTGACAAACGCCGCGCTTTGCCCTGCCGGGCTTTGCCCTGCCGGGCAAAATTCCCAGCAGACCCCACTCGGCCCATCACCTGAGCAAGTTAGAGTGAGGCGAGATAGAGAGAAAGAGAGAGAGAGAGAGAGGGGGAGGGGGCCTCGACCTGCCCAACAAGGCGCTAAAATAAAACAAATAATGAGGTGAAATGAGCCACTCGGTTTTCATACCTCGTGCCTTTCTTTTGGTTCGTGTCTCCCAGAACCCCTTGTGCGTCCCTTAGGGTAATGCATGGAATCCCCAGACAGATCCCTCCCCTCTTCTGCCATTCTCCCAACATGGTGTACAATGTATCTTATCTACCTCAGCGAGAGGGCTTGGCAGTGGTAACGTGATGAAGTGAAACAAACGGGCAGCCATCTGCAGAGGCCCGTGGCAGGCGTGTGGGAGGAAGCCATGTTGTGCCTGGGCTCTTTGCGTGCCTCACTAACCAGCAACTCTCTCACCAGCATGTCGCGCGCGCACACACACACAGCCCTCTGGCAAAGCTCAAACCATTGGCACGCTCAGGGGAAAGGGTAGAGGTGCAAGCCGAGCAGGATACAGAGCCCTGGCTCTCCCTTCAGGAGACACATACCCAGAGTGCAGTTACCTCCTTGTGTTATGGGGCGGCGCTGTGTCCAAAGGGTAAATAAACCAGAATGCCTGCCCCTCGGCGAGAGCGAGAGGCCCTAGTGGGACTGGAGGGGAATCGGACCGGCTTGGGCCGTACCCTGGTGGCCAGGCATATACCAGCGCCCGTGAACCGAAAAACATGTGGGCATTTTGCGGGCCTGGTTTTGTGTCCAGGGAGAGGAAACCCCAACCCCTCCCCCTCGCGTGGGCAAGTGAAGAGCAGGGGCATATAATGGAGCAGCTCGTTTTGTGACAATGTGGCGGCTCTTAAAAGAGCCTTTGTGGTGTTTTCTGCGGTTGCGGTGCTGCTTTGACTCAAGCCCTCTCGCCCCGGATGCGGCGGGCCAGCTGGATGTCCTTGGGCATGATGGTGACCCTCTTGGCGTGGATGGCGCAGAGGTTCGTGTCCTCAAAGAGCCCGACCAGGTAGGCCTCGCTGGCCTCCTGCAGGGCCATGACGGCCGAGCTCTGGAAGCGCAGGTCGGTCTTAAAGTCCTGGGCGATTTCTCGCACCAGGCGCTGGAAGGGCAGTTTTCGGATGAGCAGCTCCGTGGATTTCTGGTAGCGGCGGATCTCCCTCAGAGCCACAGTGCCGGGACGGTAGCGGTGAGGTTTCTTCACGCCGCCAGTGGCGGGGGCGCTCTTACGGGCAGCCTTGGTGGCCAGCTGCTTGCGAGGCGCCTTGCCTCCGGTGGACTTGCGGGCGGTCTGCTTAGTACGGGCCATGGCAGCACTGCGAGCTCTGCTTTCTCTGCAAGCGATAGATACAACAGACTCCGGCGGGAGGGGAGCCGGCATATAAAGACCAAGCTCTCCTCCAATTGGCTGGGCACCGGTTTGAAAAAGCCCGCGGTGCACTGCGATTGGTCAGTGTCAGAAGGCGTGGCTATGAAACGCAGACGCGGACAGGAGGTCTTTGATTGGCTGGCCAAACAAAACGGAAAGGAAAGAGCGATTGCCATAGGTTGTGCTCGGCCCTTCATGAAACGCTCTTGGCAGATGAAATAGCCCGCCCACCCCCAGCCCCAATTCATCCTCCCAGTGCCCTCCCCCACCAGCCCTCGGACCCGGGGCTAGCGAGCACAGTGAATCGGCCTCTGAAGTCGGACCTCGTTACACACATGCCCCGTGTGCTGGCTGACATGTCACATCATCATCATCATCATCATCATTTGCTAGGCAGCGCCTCCAAACTCCACGGTTAAAGAGTTAATGGTGGGGCATGCGACCTGGCGCAACACCCCCAATCTGTGTGTGCACGATGCCCAAAGGTCTCAACTGACGCGGGCTTATAGGTGGGTGCCGACTGGCCAGGGTCACGCGTGGCGTCCGAGGCGAGCGGGGACTCTCGCAACGGCCCCGTGCATTATTACACTTTGTCTTTCGAACATGCAGTTGTATCGCAGTACATGTCAGGCAGAGGCATGAGCTAGCTCGCTTTCAGATACTGTGGGCGGCTCTTAAAAGAGCCTTTTGTGTTTTTAAGGTCTCGGCGAGAGACTCTACTTCTTCTTGGGCGCAGCCTTTTTGGGCTTTGCCGCTTTGGGTTTGACGGCCTTGGGCTTCACGACCTTGGCCGGGCTCTTCTTTGCCGCTTTCGCCTTCACTGCTTTGGCTTTTGCGGGGCTCTTGGCGGCCTTCTTGGCTGGAGCAGCCTTGGGCTTTTTTGGGCTCTTGGCGGCTGCCGGCTTCTTCACCTTCTTGGGACTCTTCTTGACTCCGGCGGCCACCTTTTTGGGTTTCTTGGCAGCACCGGCAGGCTTCTTTGCTGCGGGCGTCTTGCTCTTGGCTGCCGCTTTCTTGGCCACCTTCTCCTTGCCCTGCGTCTGCTTCTTGTTGAGCTTGAAGGATCCAGAGGCCCCGGTGCCCTTGAGCTGGGCTAGGGCGCCTTTCCTCACCAGGCTCTTGAGGGCAATCTTGACTCTGCTGTTGTTCTTGTCCACGTCATATCCCCCGGCGCCCAGAGCCTTCTTGACGGCAGACAGGGAGACTCCCTTCCTCTCAGTGGAGGCCGCCACGCACTTGAGGACGAGGTCGGACACGCTGGGCCCAGCGGGCTTTTTGGCCTTGGCAGTGCCGGCTGCTCTCTTCTGCTTCTTCTTGGCGGCAGCGGCGGGTTCCGCCGGCGGAGCCACGGCAGCGGGTGCAGTTTCAGCCATTGTTCTGCAGGAGGACTCAGTCAGCGCTCACAGATCAGTAATGGGCGGCCCGGCAACCGCCGTGCATATATAGGGAGGAGCTTCCACCTGATTGGTCCAGAGAATGGGAGGCTGGGCCCAGCACACCGCGCTGTCCCTGCTAAAGACACACTGTGTTTCCTCTGCTTAAATAATCCATTTTTTAAAAGTTACCCGCGTACATTTATTTCATCTTGCATGTGGCAACAGGACCGCAACACCTCCCAGCTCTTATCCAAAAGCATCTCCCTCTTGGAGAGGCGCCGGCTCCCTTTTAAGCGCCTTGTAAAGCTGGCATCCCGCCGTCAGCTCAGACACAAACATGAGCAAACTTTGTTTTCCACTTCATATTCGACCACTCTTCCTCACCTGCCCCACATAACAGCGTGAGCATAACCTTGTTCACTTCTTTCCCTACAGTCCCCGATAAAGTTTTCGCTCCTCACCTTCCGCGGACCAGAGAAAAAGCGCGTTGAAGAGGAAGGAAATAACACAGCTCTGTGTGTGTTAGCCAAGCCTAGAAACGCCCCTTCAAATGGACATAGGCCTGCATGCCCCAAGTGCTTCTATGTTTTTGGAGCCCGATCCCCTCATATTTCACAAGAGGGGAGTGTGGTGGGTGGCTGTGGGGTGCTTGGGAGGGGGGGGAATGGGGGGGGTGAGGGCAGGGCAGAGAGAGAGAGAGAGAGAGAGATTGATTTCATGTTTCATGGGGGGTTATTCTCACTTCCAGGGTTCAATTAGTGAGCCCATTTTCTGGCAGCCAGCTTGTCGAACGAGATTGTCTTTGCATCCTACATGCATGCAAGGGCAGTGTTGGCCTGCAGTCACTTTCCTCTACATTATCTTGGGCCTTCTGCCCTCTCGTCAGGCACTGGCCTGGCCATGAAGGAGAATGCGTGGGCTTGGCAGGCCAAGCACACAGGAGGGCATGTCTCACCTAAAGGGGGAACGTCTATGTGGGACAGGAGAGGCAGAAATCAGTGCCTGTGGGACACGCAGGGGGAGAAGAGTTGACACACCCTGTCCCCTCCACCGCCCTGCGCAGCGGCTAGGCAGGTGGGCCTGCTCCGCAAGACCCTCCCTAGCGGTCTGGGCAAGTGGGACCACGCTGGGAGTGATATCCCTCTCAGGGACAAGGACTCCCAAGTTCAATGAGGACCTCCCTGAGCCGACTACATTGTCCGCCGTCATGGGACTTGAAAAAACGGTTTGTTCTCATATTTTGACGACAACTACCAGTGATCCTCCTTCCACCCCGTTGTTGGCTTCAGGTAAGGCTGGGTTTCATCAGAGTGACGCCGTCAAGGAAGAAGGACCACACCTTTTTCGATTGTGCTGGCCTACTTCCACACAGTAGGAACTGTGAATGGGGAGAGACCTGATACACAGAGAGTGACTCCTACGGAAGGAGGAGAATCCTCAATACGCAGTGGCGAGCCTCTGTGGATATG
Organism: Ambystoma mexicanum; assembly: GCF_040938575.1. Classification (NCBI taxonomy): domain Eukaryota; kingdom Metazoa; phylum Chordata; class Amphibia; order Caudata; family Ambystomatidae; genus Ambystoma; species Ambystoma mexicanum. Next base: position 92,252 of record NW_027182385.1, read on the forward strand.
TCCTGGAGCTACGCCGTGCCGGTGGTGGCGTAGCTGAAGGCCGCAAGGCGGCGTGCTCTGACCGAGCAAGAGGCTCTGGACAGGAGCGGAACGAAGACGGGAAGAAAACCGCCTTCCCTGGTGGCGTGTCCACTAGGAGACAGCGGTGGGCCTGGCGCCCACCAACCAACGCCGAGACCAGAGGAAAGAAAGGAGCCCTGGTCCCTCGAGCTCCAACCGGCGAGGGCCTGTACCGGCGAGATGAGACGAGCACGGACAGGGACGCAAACGCTCCAAAGGTGAGGACACCAGTGAGGGCTATAATGGTTGGGGGTCAAAGACTGCCAAAGCCGTCCGCGGTAGGAGAGGCTGGGAAAAAGGAACGGGCACAAGACACAGGTAAAACCGAGTGGGAGGGATAAGAATACTGCATATCCCGGCTGGAGAAGCCGCCAACTGTACGAAAGTCTGTAAGAGTGGGAAGGGCACGCAACTAGGCTTGGACTGGCCTATAGGGCAATAGGCCCATGGCCGAACCAAAAACACAAAATGCTGGTGTGGGCCAGTTGTTTTGGTCAAAGTGGGCCACTTTTCTGGCCAATGTGGGCCAGTGTGATGAGTTACTTTGCTATGAGGCTAGTAGTTTTGACCAGTGTTGCTGAATCCATATTCTTACTAGTCAAACAGTGTCACAAAAGGATGGAAGGAATGAATAGCCATTTGCAACTGTGGGCCACTTTTTCATTGGTGCCCGAGACAATGTTATGGCCCAGTCCGACCCTGCACGCAACGCGACCCAAGTAAAACAGAGGGGAAGTGATGCGAACACTGTGTATCAAGCCTGGGGAAGCCGCCTTCGGGACAAGGTCAGAAACCTGAAGGTAAGGTGTCTCCCTGACTAGTCCCCGGGGATCTGTCATCCAGGTGGCCAGGACACGGCCAAAGACTTGTGAATGTGAAGGGTGAAATTGTTTTGCAATAAAAGCCGTAGTGGACCCGACGGAGGGAGGCCGACATTCGGGAGGGGTCTGAGCCCGGAAGAGGGAGACCCAGGGGCGAAGGACCATCGCCCTGGTGCAATCAGAAAAGAACATTTGTTTATTATTTTGAACATACCAGGCCCTCGGAAGCAAGAAACCTAACCACCGAAGGTCCTGAGATCGCTAGGGACTTTTGTGGGTCTGAGCCCGGAAGAGGGCGATCCAGCGGTGAAAAGTCCTCACCCAACGTACAAGCGGAAAGGAACTTTTTGTTTGTTATTTCGAACACATCAGGTCCTCGGAAGCAAGAGACATTTTGTAGAAAAGAAACGTAGCCACCGAAGGTCCTGATAGCTGAGCACGGCACTGTCGTCTCGTGCTGGGAAAGCTCGAGAGAGAGAGAGAGAGAGAGTGTGCTGTGCTCTGGAGTCCCGCCTTGTCCCATGCTCAAAACGGGGGCGAGGGAGACCCCCCAGCTGCCACATCCTGACTTATCATTTGTGAACACTTCTTTCTTTCTTGTGAATCCTATCCCACACTCTTTTTGTATTTAGTTGTAAGGATTGGCAATAGTTTTTTTGTTCTAGTAGAGGCCCTTTTTATTTGACAAGACGGCGCTAGGACTGCCTTGTTATTATTTGATGGTCGTAGCCTGCTGCCATCTTAGATTTAGGTTTAGATTAGGCATTTTTCCAACCTGCACATACAGGTTAAACGACACCCTTGAACTGTGATCACTTGTATCTGTCTTTACTGTTGCCGCCATGAGTTCCTTACAACAAGAACCTAAGAGAATTGAATGGGCACACGCCCTGTGAAAAAGGGGCGAGAAAGGGATACGCGCCGCTTGTTTCCAAGGCTGGGGAAGCCGACAAATATATGACATTAATTGGACTGAGAACCAATTACCCTGCCAAAGAGCCACGGGACGTTGGGGAGTCCCAGTGCCACAAAGGTGGGATATATAGAGGTGTGTACCAGAGTGATACCCGAAGGGGCTTAATAGAAGGTGGTAAAAAGCTGAAAAGCATATAAGAAGAAGAGTGTGTCTTTTCATTCCCCAAAGGAGGAGGAGAAAGCCATCCAGAAGGCATTTATAATTTTAACTGGCACACTCCATATACAAGGACTGCGGGCTGTGTAAAGACTTTCTAAAGGAACTCTGAGACGGATAATGCATAAGTCCTCTACGAGTCGGGCCTGGCAGCAGCCCATTCCGAGGCTTTTGGGCAAGCCTCCTTTTCCTTTCAGTTAGATTTTCTAGAGTGCTAGGGCCAGTTAGTAACTAGGAATTTTGTCTCGGGGCTCTTTCATTTTTGGACTGGCTTCGACGAGCACCCTTAGTTTTTGTTTTAGAAGGCAGGGCAGGGAACTTCCCTCATAGCGATAGGGCCACATAGGACTTTTTCTTTTATTTGAATAAACAGGTATACACCAGGACCCGTTGTAGTCCGAGTCCTTCTCCTGGTTGGCCAAAGCACCCTCTGAGGAAGCCAGGGCCCCACTTTTTATCCTCCTTGCTCCTCATCTCACGCCTGGGAGGAGAGGCCTGTCTGGGGACACTGGGCAAGATTCCTGGGAGAAGGGAGCTGGCATTCTGGCCCCTGCCCCGAAAGCCTGACGAACGCCTGACAAACGCCGCGCTTTGCCCTGCCGGGCTTTGCCCTGCCGGGCAAAATTCCCAGCAGACCCCACTCGGCCCATCACCTGAGCAAGTTAGAGTGAGGCGAGATAGAGAGAAAGAGAGAGAGAGAGAGAGGGGGAGGGGGCCTCGACCTGCCCAACAAGGCGCTAAAATAAAACAAATAATGAGGTGAAATGAGCCACTCGGTTTTCATACCTCGTGCCTTTCTTTTGGTTCGTGTCTCCCAGAACCCCTTGTGCGTCCCTTAGGGTAATGCATGGAATCCCCAGACAGATCCCTCCCCTCTTCTGCCATTCTCCCAACATGGTGTACAATGTATCTTATCTACCTCAGCGAGAGGGCTTGGCAGTGGTAACGTGATGAAGTGAAACAAACGGGCAGCCATCTGCAGAGGCCCGTGGCAGGCGTGTGGGAGGAAGCCATGTTGTGCCTGGGCTCTTTGCGTGCCTCACTAACCAGCAACTCTCTCACCAGCATGTCGCGCGCGCACACACACACAGCCCTCTGGCAAAGCTCAAACCATTGGCACGCTCAGGGGAAAGGGTAGAGGTGCAAGCCGAGCAGGATACAGAGCCCTGGCTCTCCCTTCAGGAGACACATACCCAGAGTGCAGTTACCTCCTTGTGTTATGGGGCGGCGCTGTGTCCAAAGGGTAAATAAACCAGAATGCCTGCCCCTCGGCGAGAGCGAGAGGCCCTAGTGGGACTGGAGGGGAATCGGACCGGCTTGGGCCGTACCCTGGTGGCCAGGCATATACCAGCGCCCGTGAACCGAAAAACATGTGGGCATTTTGCGGGCCTGGTTTTGTGTCCAGGGAGAGGAAACCCCAACCCCTCCCCCTCGCGTGGGCAAGTGAAGAGCAGGGGCATATAATGGAGCAGCTCGTTTTGTGACAATGTGGCGGCTCTTAAAAGAGCCTTTGTGGTGTTTTCTGCGGTTGCGGTGCTGCTTTGACTCAAGCCCTCTCGCCCCGGATGCGGCGGGCCAGCTGGATGTCCTTGGGCATGATGGTGACCCTCTTGGCGTGGATGGCGCAGAGGTTCGTGTCCTCAAAGAGCCCGACCAGGTAGGCCTCGCTGGCCTCCTGCAGGGCCATGACGGCCGAGCTCTGGAAGCGCAGGTCGGTCTTAAAGTCCTGGGCGATTTCTCGCACCAGGCGCTGGAAGGGCAGTTTTCGGATGAGCAGCTCCGTGGATTTCTGGTAGCGGCGGATCTCCCTCAGAGCCACAGTGCCGGGACGGTAGCGGTGAGGTTTCTTCACGCCGCCAGTGGCGGGGGCGCTCTTACGGGCAGCCTTGGTGGCCAGCTGCTTGCGAGGCGCCTTGCCTCCGGTGGACTTGCGGGCGGTCTGCTTAGTACGGGCCATGGCAGCACTGCGAGCTCTGCTTTCTCTGCAAGCGATAGATACAACAGACTCCGGCGGGAGGGGAGCCGGCATATAAAGACCAAGCTCTCCTCCAATTGGCTGGGCACCGGTTTGAAAAAGCCCGCGGTGCACTGCGATTGGTCAGTGTCAGAAGGCGTGGCTATGAAACGCAGACGCGGACAGGAGGTCTTTGATTGGCTGGCCAAACAAAACGGAAAGGAAAGAGCGATTGCCATAGGTTGTGCTCGGCCCTTCATGAAACGCTCTTGGCAGATGAAATAGCCCGCCCACCCCCAGCCCCAATTCATCCTCCCAGTGCCCTCCCCCACCAGCCCTCGGACCCGGGGCTAGCGAGCACAGTGAATCGGCCTCTGAAGTCGGACCTCGTTACACACATGCCCCGTGTGCTGGCTGACATGTCACATCATCATCATCATCATCATCATTTGCTAGGCAGCGCCTCCAAACTCCACGGTTAAAGAGTTAATGGTGGGGCATGCGACCTGGCGCAACACCCCCAATCTGTGTGTGCACGATGCCCAAAGGTCTCAACTGACGCGGGCTTATAGGTGGGTGCCGACTGGCCAGGGTCACGCGTGGCGTCCGAGGCGAGCGGGGACTCTCGCAACGGCCCCGTGCATTATTACACTTTGTCTTTCGAACATGCAGTTGTATCGCAGTACATGTCAGGCAGAGGCATGAGCTAGCTCGCTTTCAGATACTGTGGGCGGCTCTTAAAAGAGCCTTTTGTGTTTTTAAGGTCTCGGCGAGAGACTCTACTTCTTCTTGGGCGCAGCCTTTTTGGGCTTTGCCGCTTTGGGTTTGACGGCCTTGGGCTTCACGACCTTGGCCGGGCTCTTCTTTGCCGCTTTCGCCTTCACTGCTTTGGCTTTTGCGGGGCTCTTGGCGGCCTTCTTGGCTGGAGCAGCCTTGGGCTTTTTTGGGCTCTTGGCGGCTGCCGGCTTCTTCACCTTCTTGGGACTCTTCTTGACTCCGGCGGCCACCTTTTTGGGTTTCTTGGCAGCACCGGCAGGCTTCTTTGCTGCGGGCGTCTTGCTCTTGGCTGCCGCTTTCTTGGCCACCTTCTCCTTGCCCTGCGTCTGCTTCTTGTTGAGCTTGAAGGATCCAGAGGCCCCGGTGCCCTTGAGCTGGGCTAGGGCGCCTTTCCTCACCAGGCTCTTGAGGGCAATCTTGACTCTGCTGTTGTTCTTGTCCACGTCATATCCCCCGGCGCCCAGAGCCTTCTTGACGGCAGACAGGGAGACTCCCTTCCTCTCAGTGGAGGCCGCCACGCACTTGAGGACGAGGTCGGACACGCTGGGCCCAGCGGGCTTTTTGGCCTTGGCAGTGCCGGCTGCTCTCTTCTGCTTCTTCTTGGCGGCAGCGGCGGGTTCCGCCGGCGGAGCCACGGCAGCGGGTGCAGTTTCAGCCATTGTTCTGCAGGAGGACTCAGTCAGCGCTCACAGATCAGTAATGGGCGGCCCGGCAACCGCCGTGCATATATAGGGAGGAGCTTCCACCTGATTGGTCCAGAGAATGGGAGGCTGGGCCCAGCACACCGCGCTGTCCCTGCTAAAGACACACTGTGTTTCCTCTGCTTAAATAATCCATTTTTTAAAAGTTACCCGCGTACATTTATTTCATCTTGCATGTGGCAACAGGACCGCAACACCTCCCAGCTCTTATCCAAAAGCATCTCCCTCTTGGAGAGGCGCCGGCTCCCTTTTAAGCGCCTTGTAAAGCTGGCATCCCGCCGTCAGCTCAGACACAAACATGAGCAAACTTTGTTTTCCACTTCATATTCGACCACTCTTCCTCACCTGCCCCACATAACAGCGTGAGCATAACCTTGTTCACTTCTTTCCCTACAGTCCCCGATAAAGTTTTCGCTCCTCACCTTCCGCGGACCAGAGAAAAAGCGCGTTGAAGAGGAAGGAAATAACACAGCTCTGTGTGTGTTAGCCAAGCCTAGAAACGCCCCTTCAAATGGACATAGGCCTGCATGCCCCAAGTGCTTCTATGTTTTTGGAGCCCGATCCCCTCATATTTCACAAGAGGGGAGTGTGGTGGGTGGCTGTGGGGTGCTTGGGAGGGGGGGGAATGGGGGGGGTGAGGGCAGGGCAGAGAGAGAGAGAGAGAGAGAGATTGATTTCATGTTTCATGGGGGGTTATTCTCACTTCCAGGGTTCAATTAGTGAGCCCATTTTCTGGCAGCCAGCTTGTCGAACGAGATTGTCTTTGCATCCTACATGCATGCAAGGGCAGTGTTGGCCTGCAGTCACTTTCCTCTACATTATCTTGGGCCTTCTGCCCTCTCGTCAGGCACTGGCCTGGCCATGAAGGAGAATGCGTGGGCTTGGCAGGCCAAGCACACAGGAGGGCATGTCTCACCTAAAGGGGGAACGTCTATGTGGGACAGGAGAGGCAGAAATCAGTGCCTGTGGGACACGCAGGGGGAGAAGAGTTGACACACCCTGTCCCCTCCACCGCCCTGCGCAGCGGCTAGGCAGGTGGGCCTGCTCCGCAAGACCCTCCCTAGCGGTCTGGGCAAGTGGGACCACGCTGGGAGTGATATCCCTCTCAGGGACAAGGACTCCCAAGTTCAATGAGGACCTCCCTGAGCCGACTACATTGTCCGCCGTCATGGGACTTGAAAAAACGGTTTGTTCTCATATTTTGACGACAACTACCAGTGATCCTCCTTCCACCCCGTTGTTGGCTTCAGGTAAGGCTGGGTTTCATCAGAGTGACGCCGTCAAGGAAGAAGGACCACACCTTTTTCGATTGTGCTGGCCTACTTCCACACAGTAGGAACTGTGAATGGGGAGAGACCTGATACACAGAGAGTGACTCCTACGGAAGGAGGAGAATCCTCAATACGCAGTGGCGAGCCTCTGTGGATATGTCCTGGAGCTACGCCGTGCCGGTGGTGGCGTAGCTGAAGGCCGCAAGGCGGCGTGCTCTGACCGAGCAAGAGGCTCTGGACAGGAGCGGAACGAAGACGGGAAGAAAACCGCCTTCCCTGGTGGCGTGTCCACTAGGAGACAGCGGTGGGCCTGGCGCCCACCAACCAACGCCGAGACCAGAGGAAAGAAAGGAGCCCTGGTCCCTCGAGCTCCAACCGGCGAGGGCCTGTACCGGCGAGATGAGACGAGCACGGACAGGGACGCAAACGCTCCAAAGGTGAGGACACCAGTGAGGGCTATAATGGTTGGGGGTCAAAGACTGCCAAAGCCGTCCGCGGTAGGAGAGGCTGGGAAAAAGGAACGGGCACAAGACACAGGTAAAACCGAGTGGGAGGGATAAGAATACTGCATATCCCGGCTGGAGAAGCCGCCAACTGTACGAAAGTCTGTAAGAGTGGGAAGGGCACGCAACTAGGCTTGGACTGGCCTATAGGGCAATAGGCCCATGGCCGAACCAAAAACACAAAATGCTGGTGTGGGCCAGTTGTTTTGGTCAAAGTGGGCCACTTTTCTGGCCAATGTGGGCCAGTGTGATGAGTTACTTTGCTATGAGGCTAGTAGTTTTGACCAGTGTTGCTGAATCCATATTCTTACTAGTCAAACAGTGTCACAAAAGGATGGAAGGAATGAATAGCCATTTGCAACTGTGGGCCACTTTTTCATTGGTGCCCGAGACAATGTTATGGCCCAGTCCGACCCTGCACGCAACGCGACCCAAGTAAAACAGAGGGGAAGTGATGCGAACACTGTGTATCAAGCCTGGGGAAGCCGCCTTCGGGACAAGGTCAGAAACCTGAAGGTAAGGTGTCTCCCTGACTAGTCCCCGGGGATCTGTCATCCAGGTGGCCAGGACACGGCCAAAGACTTGTGAATGTGAAGGGTGAAATTGTTTTGCAATAAAAGCCGTAGTGGACCCGACGGAGGGAGGCCGACATTCGGGAGGGGTCTGAGCCCGGAAGAGGGAGACCCAGGGGCGAAGGACCATCGCCCTGGTGCAATCAGAAAAGAACATTTGTTTATTATTTTGAACATACCAGGCCCTCGGAAGCAAGAAACCTAACCACCGAAGGTCCTGAGATCGCTAGGGACTTTTGTGGGTCTGAGCCCGGAAGAGGGCGATCCAGCGGTGAAAAGTCCTCACCCAACGTACAAGCGGAAAGGAACTTTTTGTTTGTTATTTCGAACACATCAGGTCCTCGGAAGCAAGAGACATTTTGTAGAAAAGAAACGTAGCCACCGAAGGTCCTGATAGCTGAGCACGGCACTGTCGTCTCGTGCTGGGAAAGCTCGAGAGAGAGAGAGAGAGAGAGTGTGCTGTGCTCTGGAGTCCCGCCTTGTCCCATGCTCAAAACGGGGGCGAGGGAGACCCCCCAGCTGCCACATCCTGACTTATCATTTGTGAACACTTCTTTCTTTCTTGTGAATCCTATCCCACACTCTTTTTGTATTTAGTTGTAAGGATTGGCAATAGTTTTTTTGTTCTAGTAGAGGCCCTTTTTATTTGACAAGACGGCGCTAGGACTGCCTTGTTATTATTTGATGGTCGTAGCCTGCTGCCATCTTAGATTTAGGTTTAGATTAGGCATTTTTCCAACCTGCACATACAGGTTAAACGACACCCTTGAACTGTGATCACTTGTATCTGTCTTTACTGTTGCCGCCATGAGTTCCTTACAACAAGAACCTAAGAGAATTGAATGGGCACACGCCCTGTGAAAAAGGGGCGAGAAAGGGATACGCGCCGCTTGTTTCCAAGGCTGGGGAAGCCGACAAATATATGACATTAATTGGACTGAGAACCAATTACCCTGCCAAAGAGCCACGGGACGTTGGGGAGTCCCAGTGCCACAAAGGTGGGATATATAGAGGTGTGTACCAGAGTGATACCCGAAGGGGCTTAATAGAAGGTGGTAAAAAGCTGAAAAGCATATAAGAAGAAGAGTGTGTCTTTTCATTCCCCAAAGGAGGAGGAGAAAGCCATCCAGAAGGCATTTATAATTTTAACTGGCACACTCCATATACAAGGACTGCGGGCTGTGTAAAGACTTTCTAAAGGAACTCTGAGACGGATAATGCATAAGTCCTCTACGAGTCGGGCCTGGCAGCAGCCCATTCCGAGGCTTTTGGGCAAGCCTCCTTTTCCTTTCAGTTAGATTTTCTAGAGTGCTAGGGCCAGTTAGTAACTAGGAATTTTGTCTCGGGGCTCTTTCATTTTTGGACTGGCTTCGACGAGCACCCTTAGTTTTTGTTTTAGAAGGCAGGGCAGGGAACTTCCCTCATAGCGATAGGGCCACATAGGACTTTTTCTTTTATTTGAATAAACAGGTATACACCAGGACCCGTTGTAGTCCGAGTCCTTCTCCTGGTTGGCCAAAGCACCCTCTGAGGAAGCCAGGGCCCCACTTTTTATCCTCCTTGCTCCTCATCTCACGCCTGGGAGGAGAGGCCTGTCTGGGGACACTGGGCAAGATTCCTGGGAGAAGGGAGCTGGCATTCTGGCCCCTGCCCCGAAAGCCTGACGAACGCCTGACAAACGCCGCGCTTTGCCCTGCCGGGCTTTGCCCTGCCGGGCAAAATTCCCAGCAGACCCCACTCGGCCCATCACCTGAGCAAGTTAGAGTGAGGCGAGATAGAGAGAAAGAGAGAGAGAGAGAGAGGGGGAGGGGGCCTCGACCTGCCCAACAAGGCGCTAAAATAAAACAAATAATGAGGTGAAATGAGCCACTCGGTTTTCATACCTCGTGCCTTTCTTTTGGTTCGTGTCTCCCAGAACCCCTTGTGCGTCCCTTAGGGTAATGCATGGAATCCCCAGACAGATCCCTCCCCTCTTCTGCCATTCTCCCAACATGGTGTACAATGTATCTTATCTACCTCAGCGAGAGGGCTTGGCAGTGGTAACGTGATGAAGTGAAACAAACGGGCAGCCATCTGCAGAGGCCCGTGGCAGGCGTGTGGGAGGAAGCCATGTTGTGCCTGGGCTCTTTGCGTGCCTCACTAACCAGCAACTCTCTCACCAGCATGTCGCGCGCGCACACACACACAGCCCTCTGGCAAAGCTCAAACCATTGGCACGCTCAGGGGAAAGGGTAGAGGTGCAAGCCGAGCAGGATACAGAGCCCTGGCTCTCCCTTCAGGAGACACATACCCAGAGTGCAGTTACCTCCTTGTGTTATGGGGCGGCGCTGTGTCCAAAGGGTAAATAAACCAGAATGCCTGCCCCTCGGCGAGAGCGAGAGGCCCTAGTGGGACTGGAGGGGAATCGGACCGGCTTGGGCCGTACCCTGGTGGCCAGGCATATACCAGCGCCCGTGAACCGAAAAACATGTGGGCATTTTGCGGGCCTGGTTTTGTGTCCAGGGAGAGGAAACCCCAACCCCTCCCCCTCGCGTGGGCAAGTGAAGAGCAGGGGCATATAATGGAGCAGCTCGTTTTGTGACAATGTGGCGGCTCTTAAAAGAGCCTTTGTGGTGTTTTCTGCGGTTGCGGTGCTGCTTTGACTCAAGCCCTCTCGCCCCGGATGCGGCGGGCCAGCTGGATGTCCTTGGGCATGATGGTGACCCTCTTGGCGTGGATGGCGCAGAGGTTCGTGTCCTCAAAGAGCCCGACCAGGTAGGCCTCGCTGGCCTCCTGCAGGGCCATGACGGCCGAGCTCTGGAAGCGCAGGTCGGTCTTAAAGTCCTGGGCGATTTCTCGCACCAGGCGCTGGAAGGGCAGTTTTCGGATGAGCAGCTCCGTGGATTTCTGGTAGCGGCGGATCTCCCTCAGAGCCACAGTGCCGGGACGGTAGCGGTGAGGTTTCTTCACGCCGCCAGTGGCGGGGGCGCTCTTACGGGCAGCCTTGGTGGCCAGCTGCTTGCGAGGCGCCTTGCCTCCGGTGGACTTGCGGGCGGTCTGCTTAGTACGGGCCATGGCAGCACTGCGAGCTCTGCTTTCTCTGCAAGCGATAGATACAACAGACTCCGGCGGGAGGGGAGCCGGCATATAAAGACCAAGCTCTCCTCCAATTGGCTGGGCACCGGTTTGAAAAAGCCCGCGGTGCACTGCGATTGGTCAGTGTCAGAAGGCGTGGCTATGAAACGCAGACGCGGACAGGAGGTCTTTGATTGGCTGGCCAAACAAAACGGAAAGGAAAGAGCGATTGCCATAGGTTGTGCTCGGCCCTTCATGAAACGCTCTTGGCAGATGAAATAGCCCGCCCACCCCCAGCCCCAATTCATCCTCCCAGTGCCCTCCCCCACCAGCCCTCGGACCCGGGGCTAGCGAGCACAGTGAATCGGCCTCTGAAGTCGGACCTCGTTACACACATGCCCCGTGTGCTGGCTGACATGTCACATCATCATCATCATCATCATCATTTGCTAGGCAGCGCCTCCAAACTCCACGGTTAAAGAGTTAATGGTGGGGCATGCGACCTGGCGCAACACCCCCAATCTGTGTGTGCACGATGCCCAAAGGTCTCAACTGACGCGGGCTTATAGGTGGGTGCCGACTGGCCAGGGTCACGCGTGGCGTCCGAGGCGAGCGGGGACTCTCGCAACGGCCCCGTGCATTATTACACTTTGTCTTTCGAACATGCAGTTGTATCGCAGTACATGTCAGGCAGAGGCATGAGCTAGCTCGCTTTCAGATACTGTGGGCGGCTCTTAAAAGAGCCTTTTGTGTTTTTAAGGTCTCGGCGAGAGACTCTACTTCTTCTTGGGCGCAGCCTTTTTGGGCTTTGCCGCTTTGGGTTTGACGGCCTTGGGCTTCACGACCTTGGCCGGGCTCTTCTTTGCCGCTTTCGCCTTCACTGCTTTGGCTTTTGCGGGGCTCTTGGCGGCCTTCTTGGCTGGAGCAGCCTTGGGCTTTTTTGGGCTCTTGGCGGCTGCCGGCTTCTTCACCTTCTTGGGACTCTTCTTGACTCCGGCGGCCACCTTTTTGGGTTTCTTGGCAGCACCGGCAGGCTTCTTTGCTGCGGGCGTCTTGCTCTTGGCTGCCGCTTTCTTGGCCACCTTCTCCTTGCCCTGCGTCTGCTTCTTGTTGAGCTTGAAGGATCCAGAGGCCCCGGTGCCCTTGAGCTGGGCTAGGGCGCCTTTCCTCACCAGGCTCTTGAGGGCAATCTTGACTCTGCTGTTGTTCTTGTCCACGTCATATCCCCCGGCGCCCAGAGCCTTCTTGACGGCAGACAGGGAGACTCCCTTCCTCTCAGTGGAGGCCGCCACGCACTTGAGGACGAGGTCGGACACGCTGGGCCCAGCGGGCTTTTTGGCCTTGGCAGTGCCGGCTGCTCTCTTCTGCTTCTTCTTGGCGGCAGCGGCGGGTTCCGCCGGCGGAGCCACGGCAGCGGGTGCAGTTTCAGCCATTGTTCTGCAGGAGGACTCAGTCAGCGCTCACAGATCAGTAATGGGCGGCCCGGCAACCGCCGTGCATATATAGGGAGGAGCTTCCACCTGATTGGTCCAGAGAATGGGAGGCTGGGCCCAGCACACCGCGCTGTCCCTGCTAAAGACACACTGTGTTTCCTCTGCTTAAATAATCCATTTTTTAAAAGTTACCCGCGTACATTTATTTCATCTTGCATGTGGCAACAGGACCGCAACACCTCCCAGCTCTTATCCAAAAGCATCTCCCTCTTGGAGAGGCGCCGGCTCCCTTTTAAGCGCCTTGTAAAGCTGGCATCCCGCCGTCAGCTCAGACACAAACATGAGCAAACTTTGTTTTCCACTTCATATTCGACCACTCTTCCTCACCTGCCCCACATAACAGCGTGAGCATAACCTTGTTCACTTCTTTCCCTACAGTCCCCGATAAAGTTTTCGCTCCTCACCTTCCGCGGACCAGAGAAAAAGCGCGTTGAAGAGGAAGGAAATAACACAGCTCTGTGTGTGTTAGCCAAGCCTAGAAACGCCCCTTCAAATGGACATAGGCCTGCATGCCCCAAGTGCTTCTATGTTTTTGGAGCCCGATCCCCTCATATTTCACAAGAGGGGAGTGTGGTGGGTGGCTGTGGGGTGCTTGGGAGGGGGGGGAATGGGGGGGGTGAGGGCAGGGCAGAGAGAGAGAGAGAGAGAGAGAGATTGATTTCATGTTTCATGGGGGGTTATTCTCACTTCCAGGGTTCAATTAGTGAGCCCATTTTCTGGCAGCCAGCTTGTCGAACGAGATTGTCTTTGCATCCTACATGCATGCAAGGGCAGTGTTGGCCTGCAGTCACTTTCCTCTACATTATCTTGGGCCTTCTGCCCTCTCGTCAGGCACTGGCCTGGCCATGAAGGAGAATGCGTGGGCTTGGCAGGCCAAGCACACAGGAGGGCATGTCTCACCTAAAGGGGGAACGTCTATGTGGGACAGGAGAGGCAGAAATCAGTGCCTGTGGGACACGCAGGGGGAGAAGAGTTGACACACCCTGTCCCCTCCACCGCCCTGCGCAGCGGCTAGGCAGGTGGGCCTGCTCCGCAAGACCCTCCCTAGCGGTCTGGGCAAGTGGGACCACGCTGGGAGTGATATCCCTCTCAGGGACAAGGACTCCCAAGTTCAATGAGGACCTCCCTGAGCCGACTACATTGTCCGCCGTCATGGGACTTGAAAAAACGGTTTGTTCTCATATTTTGACGACAACTACCAGTGATCCTCCTTCCACCCCGTTGTTGGCTTCAGGTAAGGCTGGGTTTCATCAGAGTGACGCCGTCAAGGAAGAAGGACCACACCTTTTTCGATTGTGCTGGCCTACTTCCACACAGTAGGAACTGTGAATGGGGAGAGACCTGATACACAGAGAGTGACTCCTACGGAAGGAGGAGAATCCTCAATACGCAGTGGCGAGCCTCTGTGGATATGTCCTGGAGCTACGCCGTGCCGGTGGTGGCGTAGCTGAAGGCCGCAAGGCGGCGTGCTCTGACCGAGCAAGAGGCTCTGGACAGGAGCGGAACGAAGACGGGAAGAAAACCGCCTTCCCTGGTGGCGTGTCCACTAGGAGACAGCGGTGGGCCTGGCGCCCACCAACCAACGCCGAGACCAGAGGAAAGAAAGGAGCCCTGGTCCCTCGAGCTCCAACCGGCGAGGGCCTGTACCGGCGAGATGAGACGAGCACGGACAGGGACGCAAACGCTCCAAAGGTGAGGACACCAGTGAGGGCTATAATGGTTGGGGGTCAAAGACTGCCAAAGCCGTCCGCGGTAGGAGAGGCTGGGAAAAAGGAACGGGCACAAGACACAGGTAAAACCGAGTGGGAGGGATAAGAATACTGCATATCCCGGCTGGAGAAGCCGCCAACTGTACGAAAGTCTGTAAGAGTGGGAAGGGCACGCAACTAGGCTTGGACTGGCCTATAGGGCAATAGGCCCATGGCCGAACCAAAAACACAAAATGCTGGTGTGGGCCAGTTGTTTTGGTCAAAGTGGGCCACTTTTCTGGCCAATGTGGGCCAGTGTGATGAGTTACTTTGCTATGAGGCTAGTAGTTTTGACCAGTGTTGCTGAATCCATATTCTTACTAGTCAAACAGTGTCACAAAAGGATGGAAGGAATGAATAGCCATTTGCAACTGTGGGCCACTTTTTCATTGGTGCCCGAGACAATGTTATGGCCCAGTCCGACCCTGCACGCAACGCGACCCAAGTAAAACAGAGGGGAAGTGATGCGAACACTGTGTATCAAGCCTGGGGAAGCCGCCTTCGGGACAAGGTCAGAAACCTGAAGGTAAGGTGTCTCCCTGACTAGTCCCCGGGGATCTGTCATCCAGGTGGCCAGGACACGGCCAAAGACTTGTGAATGTGAAGGGTGAAATTGTTTTGCAATAAAAGCCGTAGTGGACCCGACGGAGGGAGGCCGACATTCGGGAGGGGTCTGAGCCCGGAAGAGGGAGACCCAGGGGCGAAGGACCATCGCCCTGGTGCAATCAGAAAAGAACATTTGTTTATTATTTTGAACATACCAGGCCCTCGGAAGCAAGAAACCTAACCACCGAAGGTCCTGAGATCGCTAGGGACTTTTGTGGGTCTGAGCCCGGAAGAGGGCGATCCAGCGGTGAAAAGTCCTCACCCAACGTACAAGCGGAAAGGAACTTTTTGTTTGTTATTTCGAACACATCAGGTCCTCGGAAGCAAGAGACATTTTGTAGAAAAGAAACGTAGCCACCGAAGGTCCTGATAGCTGAGCACGGCACTGTCGTCTCGTGCTGGGAAAGCTCGAGAGAGAGAGAGAGAGAGAGTGTGCTGTGCTCTGGAGTCCCGCCTTGTCCCATGCTCAAAACGGGGGCGAGGGAGACCCCCCAGCTGCCACATCCTGACTTATCATTTGTGAACACTTCTTTCTTTCTTGTGAATCCTATCCCACACTCTTTTTGTATTTAGTTGTAAGGATTGGCAATAGTTTTTTTGTTCTAGTAGAGGCCCTTTTTATTTGACAAGACGGCGCTAGGACTGCCTTGTTATTATTTGATGGTCGTAGCCTGCTGCCATCTTAGATTTAGGTTTAGATTAGGCATTTTTCCAACCTGCACATACAGGTTAAACGACACCCTTGAACTGTGATCACTTGTATCTGTCTTTACTGTTGCCGCCATGAGTTCCTTACAACAAGAACCTAAGAGAATTGAATGGGCACACGCCCTGTGAAAAAGGGGCGAGAAAGGGATACGCGCCGCTTGTTTCCAAGGCTGGGGAAGCCGACAAATATATGACATTAATTGGACTGAGAACCAATTACCCTGCCAAAGAGCCACGGGACGTTGGGGAGTCCCAGTGCCACAAAGGTGGGATATATAGAGGTGTGTACCAGAGTGATACCCGAAGGGGCTTAATAGAAGGTGGTAAAAAGCTGAAAAGCATATAAGAAGAAGAGTGTGTCTTTTCATTCCCCAAAGGAGGAGGAGAAAGCCATCCAGAAGGCATTTATAATTTTAACTGGCACACTCCATATACAAGGACTGCGGGCTGTGTAAAGACTTTCTAAAGGAACTCTGAGACGGATAATGCATAAGTCCTCTACGAGTCGGGCCTGGCAGCAGCCCATTCCGAGGCTTTTGGGCAAGCCTCCTTTTCCTTTCAGTTAGATTTTCTAGAGTGCTAGGGCCAGTTAGTAACTAGGAATTTTGTCTCGGGGCTCTTTCATTTTTGGACTGGCTTCGACGAGCACCCTTAGTTTTTGTTTTAGAAGGCAGGGCAGGGAACTTCCCTCATAGCGATAGGGCCACATAGGACTTTTTCTTTTATTTGAATAAACAGGTATACACCAGGACCCGTTGTAGTCCGAGTCCTTCTCCTGGTTGGCCAAAGCACCCTCTGAGGAAGCCAGGGCCCCACTTTTTATCCTCCTTGCTCCTCATCTCACGCCTGGGAGGAGAGGCCTGTCTGGGGACACTGGGCAAGATTCCTGGGAGAAGGGAGCTGGCATTCTGGCCCCTGCCCCGAAAGCCTGACGAACGCCTGACAAACGCCGCGCTTTGCCCTGCCGGGCTTTGCCCTGCCGGGCAAAATTCCCAGCAGACCCCACTCGGCCCATCACCTGAGCAAGTTAGAGTGAGGCGAGATAGAGAGAAAGAGAGAGAGAGAGAGAGGGGGAGGGGGCCTCGACCTGCCCAACAAGGCGCTAAAATAAAACAAATAATGAGGTGAAATGAGCCACTCGGTTTTCATACCTCGTGCCTTTCTTTTGGTTCGTGTCTCCCAGAACCCCTTGTGCGTCCCTTAGGGTAATGCATGGAATCCCCAGACAGATCCCTCCCCTCTTCTGCCATTCTCCCAACATGGTGTACAATGTATCTTATCTACCTCAGCGAGAGGGCTTGGCAGTGGTAACGTGATGAAGTGAAACAAACGGGCAGCCATCTGCAGAGGCCCGTGGCAGGCGTGTGGGAGGAAGCCATGTTGTGCCTGGGCTCTTTGCGTGCCTCACTAACCAGCAACTCTCTCACCAGCATGTCGCGCGCGCACACACACACAGCCCTCTGGCAAAGCTCAAACCATTGGCACGCTCAGGGGAAAGGGTAGAGGTGCAAGCCGAGCAGGATACAGAGCCCTGGCTCTCCCTTCAGGAGACACATACCCAGAGTGCAGTTACCTCCTTGTGTTATGGGGCGGCGCTGTGTCCAAAGGGTAAATAAACCAGAATGCCTGCCCCTCGGCGAGAGCGAGAGGCCCTAGTGGGACTGGAGGGGAATCGGACCGGCTTGGGCCGTACCCTGGTGGCCAGGCATATACCAGCGCCCGTGAACCGAAAAACATGTGGGCATTTTGCGGGCCTGGTTTTGTGTCCAGGGAGAGGAAACCCCAACCCCTCCCCCTCGCGTGGGCAAGTGAAGAGCAGGGGCATATAATGGAGCAGCTCGTTTTGTGACAATGTGGCGGCTCTTAAAAGAGCCTTTGTGGTGTTTTCTGCGGTTGCGGTGCTGCTTTGACTCAAGCCCTCTCGCCCCGGATGCGGCGGGCCAGCTGGATGTCCTTGGGCATGATGGTGACCCTCTTGGCGTGGATGGCGCAGAGGTTCGTGTCCTCAAAGAGCCCGACCAGGTAGGCCTCGCTGGCCTCCTGCAGGGCCATGACGGCCGAGCTCTGGAAGCGCAGGTCGGTCTTAAAGTCCTGGGCGATTTCTCGCACCAGGCGCTGGAAGGGCAGTTTTCGGATGAGCAGCTCCGTGGATTTCTGGTAGCGGCGGATCTCCCTCAGAGCCACAGTGCCGGGACGGTAGCGGTGAGGTTTCTTCACGCCGCCAGTGGCGGGGGCGCTCTTACGGGCAGCCTTGGTGGCCAGCTGCTTGCGAGGCGCCTTGCCTCCGGTGGACTTGCGGGCGGTCTGCTTAGTACGGGCCATGGCAGCACTGCGAGCTCTGCTTTCTCTGCAAGCGATAGATACAACAGACTCCGGCGGGAGGGGAGCCGGCATATAAAGACCAAGCTCTCCTCCAATTGGCTGGGCACCGGTTTGAAAAAGCCCGCGGTGCACTGCGATTGGTCAGTGTCAGAAGGCGTGGCTATGAAACGCAGACGCGGACAGGAGGTCTTTGATTGGCTGGCCAAACAAAACGGAAAGGAAAGAGCGATTGCCATAGGTTGTGCTCGGCCCTTCATGAAACGCTCTTGGCAGATGAAATAGCCCGCCCACCCCCAGCCCCAATTCATCCTCCCAGTGCCCTCCCCCACCAGCCCTCGGACCCGGGGCTAGCGAGCACAGTGAATCGGCCTCTGAAGTCGGACCTCGTTACACACATGCCCCGTGTGCTGGCTGACATGTCACATCATCATCATCATCATCATCATTTGCTAGGCAGCGCCTCCAAACTCCACGGTTAAAGAGTTAATGGTGGGGCATGCGACCTGGCGCAACACCCCCAATCTGTGTGTGCACGATGCCCAAAGGTCTCAACTGACGCGGGCTTATAGGTGGGTGCCGACTGGCCAGGGTCACGCGTGGCGTCCGAGGCGAGCGGGGACTCTCGCAACGGCCCCGTGCATTATTACACTTTGTCTTTCGAACATGCAGTTGTATCGCAGTACATGTCAGGCAGAGGCATGAGCTAGCTCGCTTTCAGATACTGTGGGCGGCTCTTAAAAGAGCCTTTTGTGTTTTTAAGGTCTCGGCGAGAGACTCTACTTCTTCTTGGGCGCAGCCTTTTTGGGCTTTGCCGCTTTGGGTTTGACGGCCTTGGGCTTCACGACCTTGGCCGGGCTCTTCTTTGCCGCTTTCGCCTTCACTGCTTTGGCTTTTGCGGGGCTCTTGGCGGCCTTCTTGGCTGGAGCAGCCTTGGGCTTTTTTGGGCTCTTGGCGGCTGCCGGCTTCTTCACCTTCTTGGGACTCTTCTTGACTCCGGCGGCCACCTTTTTGGGTTTCTTGGCAGCACCGGCAGGCTTCTTTGCTGCGGGCGTCTTGCTCTTGGCTGCCGCTTTCTTGGCCACCTTCTCCTTGCCCTGCGTCTGCTTCTTGTTGAGCTTGAAGGATCCAGAGGCCCCGGTGCCCTTGAGCTGGGCTAGGGCGCCTTTCCTCACCAGGCTCTTGAGGGCAATCTTGACTCTGCTGTTGTTCTTGTCCACGTCATATCCCCCGGCGCCCAGAGCCTTCTTGACGGCAGACAGGGAGACTCCCTTCCTCTCAGTGGAGGCCGCCACGCACTTGAGGACGAGGTCGGACACGCTGGGCCCAGCGGGCTTTTTGGCCTTGGCAGTGCCGGCTGCTCTCTTCTGCTTCTTCTTGGCGGCAGCGGCGGGTTCCGCCGGCGGAGCCACGGCAGCGGGTGCAGTTTCAGCCATTGTTCTGCAGGAGGACTCAGTCAGCGCTCACAGATCAGTAATGGGCGGCCCGGCAACCGCCGTGCATATATAGGGAGGAGCTTCCACCTGATTGGTCCAGAGAATGGGAGGCTGGGCCCAGCACACCGCGCTGTCCCTGCTAAAGACACACTGTGTTTCCTCTGCTTAAATAATCCATTTTTTAAAAGTTACCCGCGTACATTTATTTCATCTTGCATGTGGCAACAGGACCGCAACACCTCCCAGCTCTTATCCAAAAGCATCTCCCTCTTGGAGAGGCGCCGGCTCCCTTTTAAGCGCCTTGTAAAGCTGGCATCCCGCCGTCAGCTCAGACACAAACATGAGCAAACTTTGTTTTCCACTTCATATTCGACCACTCTTCCTCACCTGCCCCACATAACAGCGTGAGCATAACCTTGTTCACTTCTTTCCCTACAGTCCCCGATAAAGTTTTCGCTCCTCACCTTCCGCGGACCAGAGAAAAAGCGCGTTGAAGAGGAAGGAAATAACACAGCTCTGTGTGTGTTAGCCAAGCCTAGAAACGCCCCTTCAAATGGACATAGGCCTGCATGCCCCAAGTGCTTCTATGTTTTTGGAGCCCGATCCCCTCATATTTCACAAGAGGGGAGTGTGGTGGGTGGCTGTGGGGTGCTTGGGAGGGGGGGGAATGGGGGGGGTGAGGGCAGGGCAGAGAGAGAGAGAGAGAGAGAGATTGATTTCATGTTTCATGGGGGGTTATTCTCACTTCCAGGGTTCAATTAGTGAGCCCATTTTCTGGCAGCCAGCTTGTCGAACGAGATTGTCTTTGCATCCTACATGCATGCAAGGGCAGTGTTGGCCTGCAGTCACTTTCCTCTACATTATCTTGGGCCTTCTGCCCTCTCGTCAGGCACTGGCCTGGCCATGAAGGAGAATGCGTGGGCTTGGCAGGCCAAGCACACAGGAGGGCATGTCTCACCTAAAGGGGGAACGTCTATGTGGGACAGGAGAGGCAGAAATCAGTGCCTGTGGGACACGCAGGGGGAGAAGAGTTGACACACCCTGTCCCCTCCACCGCCCTGCGCAGCGGCTAGGCAGGTGGGCCTGCTCCGCAAGACCCTCCCTAGCGGTCTGGGCAAGTGGGACCACGCTGGGAGTGATATCCCTCTCAGGGACAAGGACTCCCAAGTTCAATGAGGACCTCCCTGAGCCGACTACATTGTCCGCCGTCATGGGACTTGAAAAAACGGTTTGTTCTCATATTTTGACGACAACTACCAGTGATCCTCCTTCCACCCCGTTGTTGGCTTCAGGTAAGGCTGGGTTTCATCAGAGTGACGCCGTCAAGGAAGAAGGACCACACCTTTTTCGATTGTGCTGGCCTACTTCCACACAGTAGGAACTGTGAATGGGGAGAGACCTGATACACAGAGAGTGACTCCTACGGAAGGAGGAGAATCCTCAATACGCAGTGGCGAGCCTCTGTGGATATGTCCTGGAGCTACGCCGTGCCGGTGGTGGCGTAGCTGAAGGCCGCAAGGCGGCGTGCTCTGACCGAGCAAGAGGCTCTGGACAGGAGCGGAACGAAGACGGGAAGAAAACCGCCTTCCCTGGTGGCGTGTCCACTAGGAGACAGCGGTGGGCCTGGCGCCCACCAACCAACGCCGAGACCAGAGGAAAGAAAGGAGCCCTGGTCCCTCGAGCTCCAACCGGCGAGGGCCTGTACCGGCGAGATGAGACGAGCACGGACAGGGACGCAAACGCTCCAAAGGTGAGGACACCAGTGAGGGCTATAATGGTTGGGGGTCAAAGACTGCCAAAGCCGTCCGCGGTAGGAGAGGCTGGGAAAAAGGAACGGGCACAAGACACAGGTAAAACCGAGTGGGAGGGATAAGAATACTGCATATCCCGGCTGGAGAAGCCGCCAACTGTACGAAAGTCTGTAAGAGTGGGAAGGGCACGCAACTAGGCTTGGACTGGCCTATAGGGCAATAGGCCCATGGCCGAACCAAAAACACAAAATGCTGGTGTGGGCCAGTTGTTTTGGTCAAAGTGGGCCACTTTTCTGGCCAATGTGGGCCAGTGTGATGAGTTACTTTGCTATGAGGCTAGTAGTTTTGACCAGTGTTGCTGAATCCATATTCTTACTAGTCAAACAGTGTCACAAAAGGATGGAAGGAATGAATAGCCATTTGCAACTGTGGGCCACTTTTTCATTGGTGCCCGAGACAATGTTATGGCCCAGTCCGACCCTGCACGCAACGCGACCCAAGTAAAACAGAGGGGAAGTGATGCGAACACTGTGTATCAAGCCTGGGGAAGCCGCCTTCGGGACAAGGTCAGAAACCTGAAGGTAAGGTGTCTCCCTGACTAGTCCCCGGGGATCTGTCATCCAGGTGGCCAGGACACGGCCAAAGACTTGTGAATGTGAAGGGTGAAATTGTTTTGCAATAAAAGCCGTAGTGGACCCGACGGAGGGAGGCCGACATTCGGGAGGGGTCTGAGCCCGGAAGAGGGAGACCCAGGGGCGAAGGACCATCGCCCTGGTGCAATCAGAAAAGAACATTTGTTTATTATTTTGAACATACCAGGCCCTCGGAAGCAAGAAACCTAACCACCGAAGGTCCTGAGATCGCTAGGGACTTTTGTGGGTCTGAGCCCGGAAGAGGGCGATCCAGCGGTGAAAAGTCCTCACCCAACGTACAAGCGGAAAGGAACTTTTTGTTTGTTATTTCGAACACATCAGGTCCTCGGAAGCAAGAGACATTTTGTAGAAAAGAAACGTAGCCACCGAAGGTCCTGATAGCTGAGCACGGCACTGTCGTCTCGTGCTGGGAAAGCTCGAGAGAGAGAGAGAGAGAGAGTGTGCTGTGCTCTGGAGTCCCGCCTTGTCCCATGCTCAAAACGGGGGCGAGGGAGACCCCCCAGCTGCCACATCCTGACTTATCATTTGTGAACACTTCTTTCTTTCTTGTGAATCCTATCCCACACTCTTTTTGTATTTAGTTGTAAGGATTGGCAATAGTTTTTTTGTTCTAGTAGAGGCCCTTTTTATTTGACAAGACGGCGCTAGGACTGCCTTGTTATTATTTGATGGTCGTAGCCTGCTGCCATCTTAGATTTAGGTTTAGATTAGGCATTTTTCCAACCTGCACATACAGGTTAAACGACACCCTTGAACTGTGATCACTTGTATCTGTCTTTACTGTTGCCGCCATGAGTTCCTTACAACAAGAACCTAAGAGAATTGAATGGGCACACGCCCTGTGAAAAAGGGGCGAGAAAGGGATACGCGCCGCTTGTTTCCAAGGCTGGGGAAGCCGACAAATATATGACATTAATTGGACTGAGAACCAATTACCCTGCCAAAGAGCCACGGGACGTTGGGGAGTCCCAGTGCCACAAAGGTGGGATATATAGAGGTGTGTACCAGAGTGATACCCGAAGGGGCTTAATAGAAGGTGGTAAAAAGCTGAAAAGCATATAAGAAGAAGAGTGTGTCTTTTCATTCCCCAAAGGAGGAGGAGAAAGCCATCCAGAAGGCATTTATAATTTTAACTGGCACACTCCATATACAAGGACTGCGGGCTGTGTAAAGACTTTCTAAAGGAACTCTGAGACGGATAATGCATAAGTCCTCTACGAGTCGGGCCTGGCAGCAGCCCATTCCGAGGCTTTTGGGCAAGCCTCCTTTTCCTTTCAGTTAGATTTTCTAGAGTGCTAGGGCCAGTTAGTAACTAGGAATTTTGTCTCGGGGCTCTTTCATTTTTGGACTGGCTTCGACGAGCACCCTTAGTTTTTGTTTTAGAAGGCAGGGCAGGGAACTTCCCTCATAGCGATAGGGCCACATAGGACTTTTTCTTTTATTTGAATAAACAGGTATACACCAGGACCCGTTGTAGTCCGAGTCCTTCTCCT
The DNA here is from genome assembly GCF_040938575.1 of Ambystoma mexicanum. NCBI lineage: Eukaryota > Metazoa > Chordata > Amphibia > Caudata > Ambystomatidae > Ambystoma > Ambystoma mexicanum. Next base: position 115,304 of record NW_027182385.1, read on the forward strand.
GGTTGGCCAAAGCACCCTCTGAGGAAGCCAGGGCCCCACTTTTTATCCTCCTTGCTCCTCATCTCACGCCTGGGAGGAGAGGCCTGTCTGGGGACACTGGGCAAGATTCCTGGGAGAAGGGAGCTGGCATTCTGGCCCCTGCCCCGAAAGCCTGACGAACGCCTGACAAACGCCGCGCTTTGCCCTGCCGGGCTTTGCCCTGCCGGGCAAAATTCCCAGCAGACCCCACTCGGCCCATCACCTGAGCAAGTTAGAGTGAGGCGAGATAGAGAGAAAGAGAGAGAGAGAGAGAGGGGGAGGGGGCCTCGACCTGCCCAACAAGGCGCTAAAATAAAACAAATAATGAGGTGAAATGAGCCACTCGGTTTTCATACCTCGTGCCTTTCTTTTGGTTCGTGTCTCCCAGAACCCCTTGTGCGTCCCTTAGGGTAATGCATGGAATCCCCAGACAGATCCCTCCCCTCTTCTGCCATTCTCCCAACATGGTGTACAATGTATCTTATCTACCTCAGCGAGAGGGCTTGGCAGTGGTAACGTGATGAAGTGAAACAAACGGGCAGCCATCTGCAGAGGCCCGTGGCAGGCGTGTGGGAGGAAGCCATGTTGTGCCTGGGCTCTTTGCGTGCCTCACTAACCAGCAACTCTCTCACCAGCATGTCGCGCGCGCACACACACACAGCCCTCTGGCAAAGCTCAAACCATTGGCACGCTCAGGGGAAAGGGTAGAGGTGCAAGCCGAGCAGGATACAGAGCCCTGGCTCTCCCTTCAGGAGACACATACCCAGAGTGCAGTTACCTCCTTGTGTTATGGGGCGGCGCTGTGTCCAAAGGGTAAATAAACCAGAATGCCTGCCCCTCGGCGAGAGCGAGAGGCCCTAGTGGGACTGGAGGGGAATCGGACCGGCTTGGGCCGTACCCTGGTGGCCAGGCATATACCAGCGCCCGTGAACCGAAAAACATGTGGGCATTTTGCGGGCCTGGTTTTGTGTCCAGGGAGAGGAAACCCCAACCCCTCCCCCTCGCGTGGGCAAGTGAAGAGCAGGGGCATATAATGGAGCAGCTCGTTTTGTGACAATGTGGCGGCTCTTAAAAGAGCCTTTGTGGTGTTTTCTGCGGTTGCGGTGCTGCTTTGACTCAAGCCCTCTCGCCCCGGATGCGGCGGGCCAGCTGGATGTCCTTGGGCATGATGGTGACCCTCTTGGCGTGGATGGCGCAGAGGTTCGTGTCCTCAAAGAGCCCGACCAGGTAGGCCTCGCTGGCCTCCTGCAGGGCCATGACGGCCGAGCTCTGGAAGCGCAGGTCGGTCTTAAAGTCCTGGGCGATTTCTCGCACCAGGCGCTGGAAGGGCAGTTTTCGGATGAGCAGCTCCGTGGATTTCTGGTAGCGGCGGATCTCCCTCAGAGCCACAGTGCCGGGACGGTAGCGGTGAGGTTTCTTCACGCCGCCAGTGGCGGGGGCGCTCTTACGGGCAGCCTTGGTGGCCAGCTGCTTGCGAGGCGCCTTGCCTCCGGTGGACTTGCGGGCGGTCTGCTTAGTACGGGCCATGGCAGCACTGCGAGCTCTGCTTTCTCTGCAAGCGATAGATACAACAGACTCCGGCGGGAGGGGAGCCGGCATATAAAGACCAAGCTCTCCTCCAATTGGCTGGGCACCGGTTTGAAAAAGCCCGCGGTGCACTGCGATTGGTCAGTGTCAGAAGGCGTGGCTATGAAACGCAGACGCGGACAGGAGGTCTTTGATTGGCTGGCCAAACAAAACGGAAAGGAAAGAGCGATTGCCATAGGTTGTGCTCGGCCCTTCATGAAACGCTCTTGGCAGATGAAATAGCCCGCCCACCCCCAGCCCCAATTCATCCTCCCAGTGCCCTCCCCCACCAGCCCTCGGACCCGGGGCTAGCGAGCACAGTGAATCGGCCTCTGAAGTCGGACCTCGTTACACACATGCCCCGTGTGCTGGCTGACATGTCACATCATCATCATCATCATCATCATTTGCTAGGCAGCGCCTCCAAACTCCACGGTTAAAGAGTTAATGGTGGGGCATGCGACCTGGCGCAACACCCCCAATCTGTGTGTGCACGATGCCCAAAGGTCTCAACTGACGCGGGCTTATAGGTGGGTGCCGACTGGCCAGGGTCACGCGTGGCGTCCGAGGCGAGCGGGGACTCTCGCAACGGCCCCGTGCATTATTACACTTTGTCTTTCGAACATGCAGTTGTATCGCAGTACATGTCAGGCAGAGGCATGAGCTAGCTCGCTTTCAGATACTGTGGGCGGCTCTTAAAAGAGCCTTTTGTGTTTTTAAGGTCTCGGCGAGAGACTCTACTTCTTCTTGGGCGCAGCCTTTTTGGGCTTTGCCGCTTTGGGTTTGACGGCCTTGGGCTTCACGACCTTGGCCGGGCTCTTCTTTGCCGCTTTCGCCTTCACTGCTTTGGCTTTTGCGGGGCTCTTGGCGGCCTTCTTGGCTGGAGCAGCCTTGGGCTTTTTTGGGCTCTTGGCGGCTGCCGGCTTCTTCACCTTCTTGGGACTCTTCTTGACTCCGGCGGCCACCTTTTTGGGTTTCTTGGCAGCACCGGCAGGCTTCTTTGCTGCGGGCGTCTTGCTCTTGGCTGCCGCTTTCTTGGCCACCTTCTCCTTGCCCTGCGTCTGCTTCTTGTTGAGCTTGAAGGATCCAGAGGCCCCGGTGCCCTTGAGCTGGGCTAGGGCGCCTTTCCTCACCAGGCTCTTGAGGGCAATCTTGACTCTGCTGTTGTTCTTGTCCACGTCATATCCCCCGGCGCCCAGAGCCTTCTTGACGGCAGACAGGGAGACTCCCTTCCTCTCAGTGGAGGCCGCCACGCACTTGAGGACGAGGTCGGACACGCTGGGCCCAGCGGGCTTTTTGGCCTTGGCAGTGCCGGCTGCTCTCTTCTGCTTCTTCTTGGCGGCAGCGGCGGGTTCCGCCGGCGGAGCCACGGCAGCGGGTGCAGTTTCAGCCATTGTTCTGCAGGAGGACTCAGTCAGCGCTCACAGATCAGTAATGGGCGGCCCGGCAACCGCCGTGCATATATAGGGAGGAGCTTCCACCTGATTGGTCCAGAGAATGGGAGGCTGGGCCCAGCACACCGCGCTGTCCCTGCTAAAGACACACTGTGTTTCCTCTGCTTAAATAATCCATTTTTTAAAAGTTACCCGCGTACATTTATTTCATCTTGCATGTGGCAACAGGACCGCAACACCTCCCAGCTCTTATCCAAAAGCATCTCCCTCTTGGAGAGGCGCCGGCTCCCTTTTAAGCGCCTTGTAAAGCTGGCATCCCGCCGTCAGCTCAGACACAAACATGAGCAAACTTTGTTTTCCACTTCATATTCGACCACTCTTCCTCACCTGCCCCACATAACAGCGTGAGCATAACCTTGTTCACTTCTTTCCCTACAGTCCCCGATAAAGTTTTCGCTCCTCACCTTCCGCGGACCAGAGAAAAAGCGCGTTGAAGAGGAAGGAAATAACACAGCTCTGTGTGTGTTAGCCAAGCCTAGAAACGCCCCTTCAAATGGACATAGGCCTGCATGCCCCAAGTGCTTCTATGTTTTTGGAGCCCGATCCCCTCATATTTCACAAGAGGGGAGTGTGGTGGGTGGCTGTGGGGTGCTTGGGAGGGGGGGGAATGGGGGGGGTGAGGGCAGGGCAGAGAGAGAGAGAGAGAGAGAGATTGATTTCATGTTTCATGGGGGGTTATTCTCACTTCCAGGGTTCAATTAGTGAGCCCATTTTCTGGCAGCCAGCTTGTCGAACGAGATTGTCTTTGCATCCTACATGCATGCAAGGGCAGTGTTGGCCTGCAGTCACTTTCCTCTACATTATCTTGGGCCTTCTGCCCTCTCGTCAGGCACTGGCCTGGCCATGAAGGAGAATGCGTGGGCTTGGCAGGCCAAGCACACAGGAGGGCATGTCTCACCTAAAGGGGGAACGTCTATGTGGGACAGGAGAGGCAGAAATCAGTGCCTGTGGGACACGCAGGGGGAGAAGAGTTGACACACCCTGTCCCCTCCACCGCCCTGCGCAGCGGCTAGGCAGGTGGGCCTGCTCCGCAAGACCCTCCCTAGCGGTCTGGGCAAGTGGGACCACGCTGGGAGTGATATCCCTCTCAGGGACAAGGACTCCCAAGTTCAATGAGGACCTCCCTGAGCCGACTACATTGTCCGCCGTCATGGGACTTGAAAAAACGGTTTGTTCTCATATTTTGACGACAACTACCAGTGATCCTCCTTCCACCCCGTTGTTGGCTTCAGGTAAGGCTGGGTTTCATCAGAGTGACGCCGTCAAGGAAGAAGGACCACACCTTTTTCGATTGTGCTGGCCTACTTCCACACAGTAGGAACTGTGAATGGGGAGAGACCTGATACACAGAGAGTGACTCCTACGGAAGGAGGAGAATCCTCAATACGCAGTGGCGAGCCTCTGTGGATATGTCCTGGAGCTACGCCGTGCCGGTGGTGGCGTAGCTGAAGGCCGCAAGGCGGCGTGCTCTGACCGAGCAAGAGGCTCTGGACAGGAGCGGAACGAAGACGGGAAGAAAACCGCCTTCCCTGGTGGCGTGTCCACTAGGAGACAGCGGTGGGCCTGGCGCCCACCAACCAACGCCGAGACCAGAGGAAAGAAAGGAGCCCTGGTCCCTCGAGCTCCAACCGGCGAGGGCCTGTACCGGCGAGATGAGACGAGCACGGACAGGGACGCAAACGCTCCAAAGGTGAGGACACCAGTGAGGGCTATAATGGTTGGGGGTCAAAGACTGCCAAAGCCGTCCGCGGTAGGAGAGGCTGGGAAAAAGGAACGGGCACAAGACACAGGTAAAACCGAGTGGGAGGGATAAGAATACTGCATATCCCGGCTGGAGAAGCCGCCAACTGTACGAAAGTCTGTAAGAGTGGGAAGGGCACGCAACTAGGCTTGGACTGGCCTATAGGGCAATAGGCCCATGGCCGAACCAAAAACACAAAATGCTGGTGTGGGCCAGTTGTTTTGGTCAAAGTGGGCCACTTTTCTGGCCAATGTGGGCCAGTGTGATGAGTTACTTTGCTATGAGGCTAGTAGTTTTGACCAGTGTTGCTGAATCCATATTCTTACTAGTCAAACAGTGTCACAAAAGGATGGAAGGAATGAATAGCCATTTGCAACTGTGGGCCACTTTTTCATTGGTGCCCGAGACAATGTTATGGCCCAGTCCGACCCTGCACGCAACGCGACCCAAGTAAAACAGAGGGGAAGTGATGCGAACACTGTGTATCAAGCCTGGGGAAGCCGCCTTCGGGACAAGGTCAGAAACCTGAAGGTAAGGTGTCTCCCTGACTAGTCCCCGGGGATCTGTCATCCAGGTGGCCAGGACACGGCCAAAGACTTGTGAATGTGAAGGGTGAAATTGTTTTGCAATAAAAGCCGTAGTGGACCCGACGGAGGGAGGCCGACATTCGGGAGGGGTCTGAGCCCGGAAGAGGGAGACCCAGGGGCGAAGGACCATCGCCCTGGTGCAATCAGAAAAGAACATTTGTTTATTATTTTGAACATACCAGGCCCTCGGAAGCAAGAAACCTAACCACCGAAGGTCCTGAGATCGCTAGGGACTTTTGTGGGTCTGAGCCCGGAAGAGGGCGATCCAGCGGTGAAAAGTCCTCACCCAACGTACAAGCGGAAAGGAACTTTTTGTTTGTTATTTCGAACACATCAGGTCCTCGGAAGCAAGAGACATTTTGTAGAAAAGAAACGTAGCCACCGAAGGTCCTGATAGCTGAGCACGGCACTGTCGTCTCGTGCTGGGAAAGCTCGAGAGAGAGAGAGAGAGAGAGTGTGCTGTGCTCTGGAGTCCCGCCTTGTCCCATGCTCAAAACGGGGGCGAGGGAGACCCCCCAGCTGCCACATCCTGACTTATCATTTGTGAACACTTCTTTCTTTCTTGTGAATCCTATCCCACACTCTTTTTGTATTTAGTTGTAAGGATTGGCAATAGTTTTTTTGTTCTAGTAGAGGCCCTTTTTATTTGACAAGACGGCGCTAGGACTGCCTTGTTATTATTTGATGGTCGTAGCCTGCTGCCATCTTAGATTTAGGTTTAGATTAGGCATTTTTCCAACCTGCACATACAGGTTAAACGACACCCTTGAACTGTGATCACTTGTATCTGTCTTTACTGTTGCCGCCATGAGTTCCTTACAACAAGAACCTAAGAGAATTGAATGGGCACACGCCCTGTGAAAAAGGGGCGAGAAAGGGATACGCGCCGCTTGTTTCCAAGGCTGGGGAAGCCGACAAATATATGACATTAATTGGACTGAGAACCAATTACCCTGCCAAAGAGCCACGGGACGTTGGGGAGTCCCAGTGCCACAAAGGTGGGATATATAGAGGTGTGTACCAGAGTGATACCCGAAGGGGCTTAATAGAAGGTGGTAAAAAGCTGAAAAGCATATAAGAAGAAGAGTGTGTCTTTTCATTCCCCAAAGGAGGAGGAGAAAGCCATCCAGAAGGCATTTATAATTTTAACTGGCACACTCCATATACAAGGACTGCGGGCTGTGTAAAGACTTTCTAAAGGAACTCTGAGACGGATAATGCATAAGTCCTCTACGAGTCGGGCCTGGCAGCAGCCCATTCCGAGGCTTTTGGGCAAGCCTCCTTTTCCTTTCAGTTAGATTTTCTAGAGTGCTAGGGCCAGTTAGTAACTAGGAATTTTGTCTCGGGGCTCTTTCATTTTTGGACTGGCTTCGACGAGCACCCTTAGTTTTTGTTTTAGAAGGCAGGGCAGGGAACTTCCCTCATAGCGATAGGGCCACATAGGACTTTTTCTTTTATTTGAATAAACAGGTATACACCAGGACCCGTTGTAGTCCGAGTCCTTCTCCTGGTTGGCCAAAGCACCCTCTGAGGAAGCCAGGGCCCCACTTTTTATCCTCCTTGCTCCTCATCTCACGCCTGGGAGGAGAGGCCTGTCTGGGGACACTGGGCAAGATTCCTGGGAGAAGGGAGCTGGCATTCTGGCCCCTGCCCCGAAAGCCTGACGAACGCCTGACAAACGCCGCGCTTTGCCCTGCCGGGCAAAATTCCCAGCAGACCCCACTCGGCCCATCACCTGAGCAAGTTAGAGTGAGGCGAGATAGAGAGAGAGAGAGAGAGAGAGAGAGGAGGGAGGAGGGGGCCTCGACCTGCCCAACAAGGCGCTAAAATAAAACAAATAATGAGGTGAAATGAGCCACTCGGTTTTCATACCTCGTGCCTTTCTTTTGGTTCGTGTCTCCCAGAACCCCTTGTGCGTCCCTTAGGGTAATGCATGGAATCCCCAGACAGATCCCTCCCCTCTTCTGCCATTCTCCCAACATGGTGTACAATGTATCTTATCTACCTCAGCGAGAGGGCTTGGCAGTGGTAACGTGATGAAGTGAAACAAACGGGCAGCCATCTGCAGAGGCCCGTGGCAGGCGTGTGGGAGGAAGCCATGTTGTGCCTGGGCTCTTTGCGTGCCTCACTAACCAGCAACTCTCTCACCAGCATGTCGCGCGCGCACACACACACAGCCCTCTGGCAAAGCTCAAACCATTGGCACGCTCAGGGGAAAGGGTAGAGGTGCAAGCCGAGCAGGATACAGAGCCCTGGCTCTCCCTTCAGGAGACACATACCCAGAGTGCAGTTACCTCCTTGTGTTATGGGGCGGCGCTGTGTCCAAAGGGTAAATAAACCAGAATGCCTGCCCCTCGGCGAGAGCGAGAGGCCCTAGTGGGACTGGAGGGGAATCGGACCGGCTTGGGCCGTACCCTGGTGGCCAGGCATATACCAGCGCCCGTGAACCGAAAAACATGTGGGCATTTTGCGGGCCTGGTTTTGTGTCCAGGGAGAGGAAACCCCAACCCCTCCCCCTCGCGTGGGCAAGTGAAGAGCAGGGGCATATAATGGAGCAGCTCGTTTTGTGACAATGTGGCGGCTCTTAAAAGAGCCTTTGTGGTGTTTTCTGCGGTTGCGGTGCTGCTTTGACTCAAGCCCTCTCGCCCCGGATGCGGCGGGCCAGCTGGATGTCCTTGGGCATGATGGTGACCCTCTTGGCGTGGATGGCGCAGAGGTTCGTGTCCTCAAAGAGCCCGACCAGGTAGGCCTCGCTGGCCTCCTGCAGGGCCATGACGGCCGAGCTCTGGAAGCGCAGGTCGGTCTTAAAGTCCTGGGCGATTTCTCGCACCAGGCGCTGGAAGGGCAGTTTTCGGATGAGCAGCTCCGTGGATTTCTGGTAGCGGCGGATCTCCCTCAGAGCCACAGTGCCGGGACGGTAGCGGTGAGGTTTCTTCACGCCGCCAGTGGCGGGGGCGCTCTTACGGGCAGCCTTGGTGGCCAGCTGCTTGCGAGGCGCCTTGCCTCCGGTGGACTTGCGGGCGGTCTGCTTAGTACGGGCCATGGCAGCACTGCGAGCTCTGCTTTCTCTGCAAGCGATAGATACAACAGACTCCGGCGGGAGGGGAGCCGGCATATAAAGACCAAGCTCTCCTCCAATTGGCTGGGCACCGGTTTGAAAAAGCCCGCGGTGCACTGCGATTGGTCAGTGTCAGAAGGCGTGGCTATGAAACGCAGACGCGGACAGGAGGTCTTTGATTGGCTGGCCAAACAAAACGGAAAGGAAAGAGCGATTGCCATAGGTTGTGCTCGGCCCTTCATGAAACGCTCTTGGCAGATGAAATAGCCCGCCCACCCCCAGCCCCAATTCATCCTCCCAGTGCCCTCCCCCACCAGCCCTCGGACCCGGGGCTAGCGAGCACAGTGAATCGGCCTCTGAAGTCGGACCTCGTTACACACATGCCCCGTGTGCTGGCTGACATGTCACATCATCATCATCATCATCATCATTTGCTAGGCAGCGCCTCCAAACTCCACGGTTAAAGAGTTAATGGTGGGGCATGCGACCTGGCGCAACACCCCCAATCTGTGTGTGCACGATGCCCAAAGGTCTCAACTGACGCGGGCTTATAGGTGGGTGCCGACTGGCCAGGGTCACGCGTGGCGTCCGAGGCGAGCGGGGACTCTCGCAACGGCCCCGTGCATTATTACACTTTGTCTTTCGAACATGCAGTTGTATCGCAGTACATGTCAGGCAGAGGCATGAGCTAGCTCGCTTTCAGATACTGTGGGCGGCTCTTAAAAGAGCCTTTTGTGTTTTTAAGGTCTCGGCGAGAGACTCTACTTCTTCTTGGGCGCAGCCTTTTTGGGCTTTGCCGCTTTGGGTTTGACGGCCTTGGGCTTCACGACCTTGGCCGGGGTCTTCTTTGCCGCTTTCGCCTTCACTGCTTTGGCTTTTGCGGGGCTCTTGGCGGCCTTCTTGGCTGGAGCAGCCTTGGGCTTTTTTGGGCTCTTGGCGGCTGCCGGCTTCTTCACCTTCTTGGGACTCTTCTTGACTCCGGCGGCCACCTTTTTGGGTTTCTTGGCAGCACCGGCAGGCTTCTTTGCTGCGGGCGTCTTGCTCTTGGCTGCCGCTTTCTTGGCCACCTTCTCCTTGCCCTGCGTCTGCTTCTTGTTGAGCTTGAAGGATCCAGAGGCCCCGGTGCCCTTGAGCTGGGCTAGGGCGCCTTTCCTCACCAGGCTCTTGAGGGCAATCTTGACTCTGCTGTTGTTCTTGTCCACGTCATATCCCCCGGCGCCCAGAGCCTTCTTGACGGCAGACAGGGAGACTCCCTTCCTCTCAGTGGAGGCCGCCACGCACTTGAGGACGAGGTCGGACACGCTGGGCCCAGCGGGCTTTTTGGCCTTGGCAGTGCCGGCTGCTCTCTTCTGCTTCTTCTTGGCGGCAGCGGCGGGTTCCGCCGGCGGAGCCACGGCAGCGGGTGCAGTTTCAGCCATTGTTCTGCAGGAGGACTCAGTCAGCGCTCACAGATCAGTAATGGGCGGCCCGGCAACCGCCGTGCATATATAGGGAGGAGCTTCCACCTGATTGGTCCAGAGAATGGGAGGCTGGGCCCAGCACACCGCGCTGTCCCTGCTAAAGACACACTGTGTTTCCTCTGCTTAAATAATCCATTTTTTAAAAGTTACCCGCGTACATTTATTTCATCTTGCATGTGGCAACAGGACCGCAACACCTCCCAGCTCTTATCCAAAAGCATCTCCCTCTTGGAGAGGCGCCGGCTCCCTTTTAAGCGCCTTGTAAAGCTGGCATCCCGCCGTCAGCTCAGACACAAACATGAGCAAACTTTGTTTTCCACTTCATATTCGACCACTCTTCCTCACCTGCCCCACATAACAGCGTGAGCATAACCTTGTTCACTTCTTTCCCTACAGTCCCCGATAAAGTTTTCGCTCCTCACCTTCCGCGGACCAGAGAAAAAGCGCGTTGAAGAGGAAGGAAATAACACAGCTCTGTGTGTGTTAGCCAAGCCTAGAAACGCCCCTTCAAATGGACATAGGCCTGCATGCCCCAAGTGCTTCTATGTTTTTGGAGCCCGATCCCCTCATATTTCACAAGAGGGGAGTGTGGTGGGTGGCTGTGGGGTGCTTGGGAGGGGGGGGAATGGGGGGGGTGAGGGCAGGGCAGAGAGAGAGAGAGAGAGAGAGATTGATTTCATGTTTCATGGGGGGTTATTCTCACTTCCAGGGTTCAATTAGTGAGCCCATTTTCTGGCAGCCAGCTTGTCGAACGAGATTGTCTTTGCATCCTACATGCATGCAAGGGCAGTGTTGGCCTGCAGTCACTTTCCTCTACATTATCTTGGGCCTTCTGCCCTCTCGTCAGGCACTGGCCTGGCCATGAAGGAGAATGCGTGGGCTTGGCAGGCCAAGCACACAGGAGGGCATGTCTCACCTAAAGGGGGAACGTCTATGTGGGACAGGAGAGGCAGAAATCAGTGCCTGTGGGACACGCAGGGGGAGAAGAGTTGACACACCCTGTCCCCTCCACCGCCCTGCGCAGCGGCTAGGCAGGTGGGCCTGCTCCGCAAGACCCTCCCTAGCGGTCTGGGCAAGTGGGACCACGCTGGGAGTGATATCCCTCTCAGGGACAAGGACTCCCAAGTTCAATGAGGACCTCCCTGAGCCGACTACATTGTCCGCCGTCATGGGACTTGAAAAAACGGTTTGTTCTCATATTTTGACGACAACTACCAGTGATCCTCCTTCCACCCCGTTGTTGGCTTCAGGTAAGGCTGGGTTTCATCAGAGTGACGCCGTCAAGGAAGAAGGACCACACCTTTTTCGATTGTGCTGGCCTACTTCCACACAGTAGGAACTGTGAATGGGGAGAGACCTGATACACAGAGAGTGACTCCTACGGAAGGAGGAGAATCCTCAATACGCAGTGGCGAGCCTCTGTGGATATGTCCTGGAGCTACGCCGTGCCGGTGGTGGCGTAGCTGAAGGCCGCAAGGCGGCGTGCTCTGACCGAGCAAGAGGCTCTGGACAGGAGCGGAACGAAGACGGGAAGAAAACCGCCTTCCCTGGTGGCGTGTCCACTAGGAGACAGCGGTGGGCCTGGCGCCCACCAACCAACGCCGAGACCAGAGGAAAGAAAGGAGCCCTGGTCCCTCGAGCTCCAACCGGCGAGGGCCTGTACCGGCGAGATGAGACGAGCACGGACAGGGACGCAAACGCTCCAAAGGTGAGGACACCAGTGAGGGCTATAATGGTTGGGGGTCAAAGACTGCCAAAGCCGTCCGCGGTAGGAGAGGCTGGGAAAAAGGAACGGGCACAAGACACAGGTAAAACCGAGTGGGAGGGATAAGAATACTGCATATCCCGGCTGGAGAAGCCGCCAACTGTACGAAAGTCTGTAAGAGTGGGAAGGGCACGCAACTAGGCTTGGACTGGCCTATAGGGCAATAGGCCCATGGCCGAACCAAAAACACAAAATGCTGGTGTGGGCCAGTTGTTTTGGTCAAAGTGGGCCACTTTTCTGGCCAATGTGGGCCAGTGTGATGAGTTACTTTGCTATGAGGCTAGTAGTTTTGACCAGTGTTGCTGAATCCATATTCTTACTAGTCAAACAGTGTCACAAAAGGATGGAAGGAATGAATAGCCATTTGCAACTGTGGGCCACTTTTTCATTGGTGCCCGAGACAATGTTATGGCCCAGTCCGACCCTGCACGCAACGCGACCCAAGTAAAACAGAGGGGAAGTGATGCGAACACTGTGTATCAAGCCTGGGGAAGCCGCCTTCGGGACAAGGTCAGAAACCTGAAGGTAAGGTGTCTCCCTGACTAGTCCCCGGGGATCTGTCATCCAGGTGGCCAGGACACGGCCAAAGACTTGTGAATGTGAAGGGTGAAATTGTTTTGCAATAAAAGCCGTAGTGGACCCGACGGAGGGAGGCCGACATTCGGGAGGGGTCTGAGCCCGGAAGAGGGAGACCCAGGGGCGAAGGACCATCGCCCTGGTGCAATCAGAAAAGAACATTTGTTTATTATTTTGAACATACCAGGCCCTCGGAAGCAAGAAACCTAACCACCGAAGGTCCTGAGATCGCTAGGGACTTTTGTGGGTCTGAGCCCGGAAGAGGGCGATCCAGCGGTGAAAAGTCCTCACCCAACGTACAAGCGGAAAGGAACTTTTTGTTTGTTATTTCGAACACATCAGGTCCTCGGAAGCAAGAGACATTTTGTAGAAAAGAAACGTAGCCACCGAAGGTCCTGATAGCTGAGCACGGCACTGTCGTCTCGTGCTGGGAAAGCTCGAGAGAGAGAGAGAGAGAGAGAGAGAGAGAGAGAGAGAGTGTGCTGTGCTCTGGAGTCCCGCCTTGTCCCATGCTCAAAACCGGGGCGAGGGAGACCCCCCAGCTGCCACATCCTGACTTATCATTTGTGAACACTTCTTTCTTTCTTGTGAATCCTATCCCACACTCTTTTTGTATTTAGTTGTAAGGATTGGCAATAGTTTTTTTGTTCTAGTAGAGGCCCTTTTTATTTGACAAGACGGCGCTAGGACTGCCTTGTTATTATTTGATGGTCGTAGCCTGCTGCCATCTTAGATTTAGGTTTAGATTAGGCATTTTTCCAACCTGCACATACAGGTTAAACGACACCCTTGAACTGTGATCACTTGTATCTGTCTTTACAGGAGAATGCTTGGGCTTGGCAGGCCAAGCACACAGGAGGGCATGTCTCACCTAAAGGGGGAACGTCTATGTGGGACAGGAGAGGCAGAAATCAGTGCCTGTGGGACACGCAGGGGGAGAAGAGTTGACACACCCTGTCCCCTCCACCGCCCTGCGCAGCGGCTAGGCAGGTGGGCCTGCTCCGCAAGACCCTCCCTAGCGGTCTGGGCAAGTGGGACCACGCTGGGAGTGATATCCCTCTCAGGGACAAGGACTCCCAAGTTCAATGAGGACCTCCCTGAGCCGACTACATTGTCCGCCGTCATGGGACTTGAAAAAACGGTTTGTTCTCATATTTTGACGACAACTACCAGTGATCCTCCTTCCACCCCGTTGTTGGCTTCAGGTAAGGCTGGGTTTCATCAGAGTGACGCCGTCAAGGAAGAAGGACCACACCTTTTTCGATTGTGCTGGCCTACTTCCACACAGTAGGAACTGTGAATGGGGAGAGACCTGATACACAGAGAGTGACTCCTACGGAAGGAGGAGAATCCTCAATACGCAGTGGCGAGCCTCTGTGGATATGTCCTGGAGCTACGCCGTGCCGGTGGTGGCGTAGCTGAAGGCCGCAAGGCGGCGTGCTCTGACCGAGCAAGAGGCTCTGGACAGGAGCGGAACGAAGACGGGAAGAAAACCGCCTTCCCTGGTGGCGTGTCCACTAGGAGACAGCGGTGGGCCTGGCGCCCACCAACCAACGCCGAGACCAGAGGAAAGAAAGGAGCCCTGGTCCCTCGAGCTCCAACCGGCGAGGGCCTGTACCGGCGAGATGAGACGAGCACGGACAGGGACGCAAACGCTCCAAAGGTGAGGACACCAGTGAGGGCTATAATGGTTGGGGGTCAAAGACTGCCAAAGCCGTCCGCGGTAGGAGAGGCTGGGAAAAAGGAACGGGCACAAGACACAGGTAAAACCGAGTGGGAGGGATAAGAATACTGCATATCCCGGCTGGAGAAGCCGCCAACTGTACGAAAGTCTGTAAGAGTGGGAAGGGCACGCAACTAGGCTTGGACTGGCCTATAGGGCAATAGGCCCATGGCCGAACCAAAAACACAAAATGCTGGTGTGGGCCAGTTGTTTTGGTCAAAGTGGGCCACTTTTCTGGCCAATGTGGGCCAGTGTGATGAGTTACTTTGCTATGAGGCTAGTAGTTTTGACCAGTGTTGCTGAATCCATATTCTTACTAGTCAAACAGTGTCACAAAAGGATGGAAGGAATGAATAGCCATTTGCAACTGTGGGCCACTTTTTCATTGGTGCCCGAGACAATGTTATGGCCCAGTCCGACCCTGCACGCAACGCGACCCAAGTAAAACAGAGGGGAAGTGATGCGAACACTGTGTATCAAGCCTGGGGAAGCCGCCTTCGGGACAAGGTCAGAAACCTGAAGGTAAGGTGTCTCCCTGACTAGTCCCCGGGGATCTGTCATCCAGGTGGCCAGGACACGGCCAAAGACTTGTGAATGTGAAGGGTGAAATTGTTTTGCAATAAAAGCCGTAGTGGACCCGACGGAGGGAGGCCGACATTCGGGAGGGGTCTGAGCCCGGAAGAGGGAGACCCAGGGGCGAAGGACCATCGCCCTGGTGCAATCAGAAAAGAACATTTGTTTATTATTTTGAACATACCAGGCCCTCGGAAGCAAGAAACCTAACCACCGAAGGTCCTGAGATCGCTAGGGACTTTTGTGGGTCTGAGCCCGGAAGAGGGCGATCCAGCGGTGAAAAGTCCTCACCCAACGTACAAGCGGAAAGGAACTTTTTGTTTGTTATTTCGAACACATCAGGTCCTCGGAAGCAAGAGACATTTTGTAGAAAAGAAACGTAGCCACCGAAGGTCCTGATAGCTGAGCACGGCACTGTCGTCTCGTGCTGGGAAAGCTCGAGAGAGAGAGAGAGAGAGAGTGTGCTGTGCTCTGGAGTCCCGCCTTGTCCCATGCTCAAAACGGGGGCGAGGGAGACCCCCCAGCTGCCACATCCTGACTTATCATTTGTGAACACTTCTTTCTTTCTTGTGAATCCTATCCCACACTCTTTTTGTATTTAGTTGTAAGGATTGGCAATAGTTTTTTTGTTCTAGTAGAGGCCCTTTTTATTTGACAAGACGGCGCTAGGACTGCCTTGTTATTATTTGATGGTCGTAGCCTGCTGCCATCTTAGATTTAGGTTTAGATTAGGCATTTTTCCAACCTGCACATACAGGTTAAACGACACCCTTGAACTGTGATCACTTGTATCTGTCTTTACTGTTGCCGCCATGAGTTCCTTACAACAAGAACCTAAGAGAATTGAATGGGCACACGCCCTGTGAAAAAGGGGCGAGAAAGGGATACGCGCCGCTTGTTTCCAAGGCTGGGGAAGCCGACAAATATATGACATTAATTGGACTGAGAACCAATTACCCTGCCAAAGAGCCACGGGACGTTGGGGAGTCCCAGTGCCACAAAGGTGGGATATATAGAGGTGTGTACCAGAGTGATACCCGAAGGGGCTTAATAGAAGGTGGTAAAAAGCTGAAAAGCATATAAGAAGAAGAGTGTGTCTTTTCATTCCCCAAAGGAGGAGGAGAAAGCCATCCAGAAGGCATTTATAATTTTAACTGGCACACTCCATATACAAGGACTGCGGGCTGTGTAAAGACTTTCTAAAGGAACTCTGAGACGGATAATGCATAAGTCCTCTACGAGTCGGGCCTGGCAGCAGCCCATTCCGAGGCTTTTGGGCAAGCCTCCTTTTCCTTTCAGTTAGATTTTCTAGAGTGCTAGGGCCAGTTAGTAACTAGGAATTTTGTCTCGGGGCTCTTTCATTTTTGGACTGGCTTCGACGAGCACCCTTAGTTTTTGTTTTAGAAGGCAGGGCAGGGAACTTCCCTCATAGCGATAGGGCCACATAGGACTTTTTCTTTTATTTGAATAAACAGGTATACACCAGGACCCGTTGTAGTCCGAGTCCTTCTCCTGGTTGGCCAAAGCACCCTCTGAGGAAGCCAGGGCCCCACTTTTTATCCTCCTTGCTCCTCATCTCACGCCTGGGAGGAGAGGCCTGTCTGGGGACACTGGGCAAGATTCCTGGGAGAAGGGAGCTGGCATTCTGGCCCCTGCCCCGAAAGCCTGACGAACGCCTGACAAACGCCGCGCTTTGCCCTGCCGGGCTTTGCCCTGCCGGGCAAAATTCCCAGCAGACCCCACTCGGCCCATCACCTGAGCAAGTTAGAGTGAGGCGAGATAGAGAGAAAGAGAGAGAGAGAGAGAGGGGGAGGGGGCCTCGACCTGCCCAACAAGGCGCTAAAATAAAACAAATAATGAGGTGAAATGAGCCACTCGGTTTTCATACCTCGTGCCTTTCTTTTGGTTCGTGTCTCCCAGAACCCCTTGTGCGTCCCTTAGGGTAATGCATGGAATCCCCAGACAGATCCCTCCCCTCTTCTGCCATTCTCCCAACATGGTGTACAATGTATCTTATCTACCTCAGCGAGAGGGCTTGGCAGTGGTAACGTGATGAAGTGAAACAAACGGGCAGCCATCTGCAGAGGCCCGTGGCAGGCGTGTGGGAGGAAGCCATGTTGTGCCTGGGCTCTTTGCGTGCCTCACTAACCAGCAACTCTCTCACCAGCATGTCGCGCGCGCACACACACACAGCCCTCTGGCAAAGCTCAAACCATTGGCACGCTCAGGGGAAAGGGTAGAGGTGCAAGCCGAGCAGGATACAGAGCCCTGGCTCTCCCTTCAGGAGACACATACCCAGAGTGCAGTTACCTCCTTGTGTTATGGGGCGGCGCTGTGTCCAAAGGGTAAATAAACCAGAATGCCTGCCCCTCGGCGAGAGCGAGAGGCCCTAGTGGGACTGGAGGGGAATCGGACCGGCTTGGGCCGTACCCTGGTGGCCAGGCATATACCAGCGCCCGTGAACCGAAAAACATGTGGGCATTTTGCGGGCCTGGTTTTGTGTCCAGGGAGAGGAAACCCCAACCCCTCCCCCTCGCGTGGGCAAGTGAAGAGCAGGGGCATATAATGGAGCAGCTCGTTTTGTGACAATGTGGCGGCTCTTAAAAGAGCCTTTGTGGTGTTTTCTGCGGTTGCGGTGCTGCTTTGACTCAAGCCCTCTCGCCCCGGATGCGGCGGGCCAGCTGGATGTCCTTGGGCATGATGGTGACCCTCTTGGCGTGGATGGCGCAGAGGTTCGTGTCCTCAAAGAGCCCGACCAGGTAGGCCTCGCTGGCCTCCTGCAGGGCCATGACGGCCGAGCTCTGGAAGCGCAGGTCGGTCTTAAAGTCCTGGGCGATTTCTCGCACCAGGCGCTGGAAGGGCAGTTTTCGGATGAGCAGCTCCGTGGATTTCTGGTAGCGGCGGATCTCCCTCAGAGCCACAGTGCCGGGACGGTAGCGGTGAGGTTTCTTCACGCCGCCAGTGGCGGGGGCGCTCTTACGGGCAGCCTTGGTGGCCAGCTGCTTGCGAGGCGCCTTGCCTCCGGTGGACTTGCGGGCGGTCTGCTTAGTACGGGCCATGGCAGCACTGCGAGCTCTGCTTTCTCTGCAAGCGATAGATACAACAGACTCCGGCGGGAGGGGAGCCGGCATATAAAGACCAAGCTCTCCTCCAATTGGCTGGGCACCGGTTTGAAAAAGCCCGCGGTGCACTGCGATTGGTCAGTGTCAGAAGGCGTGGCTATGAAACGCAGACGCGGACAGGAGGTCTTTGATTGGCTGGCCAAACAAAACGGAAAGGAAAGAGCGATTGCCATAGGTTGTGCTCGGCCCTTCATGAAACGCTCTTGGCAGATGAAATAGCCCGCCCACCCCCAGCCCCAATTCATCCTCCCAGTGCCCTCCCCCACCAGCCCTCGGACCCGGGGCTAGCGAGCACAGTGAATCGGCCTCTGAAGTCGGACCTCGTTACACACATGCCCCGTGTGCTGGCTGACATGTCACATCATCATCATCATCATCATCATTTGCTAGGCAGCGCCTCCAAACTCCACGGTTAAAGAGTTAATGGTGGGGCATGCGACCTGGCGCAACACCCCCAATCTGTGTGTGCACGATGCCCAAAGGTCTCAACTGACGCGGGCTTATAGGTGGGTGCCGACTGGCCAGGGTCACGCGTGGCGTCCGAGGCGAGCGGGGACTCTCGCAACGGCCCCGTGCATTATTACACTTTGTCTTTCGAACATGCAGTTGTATCGCAGTACATGTCAGGCAGAGGCATGAGCTAGCTCGCTTTCAGATACTGTGGGCGGCTCTTAAAAGAGCCTTTTGTGTTTTTAAGGTCTCGGCGAGAGACTCTACTTCTTCTTGGGCGCAGCCTTTTTGGGCTTTGCCGCTTTGGGTTTGACGGCCTTGGGCTTCACGACCTTGGCCGGGCTCTTCTTTGCCGCTTTCGCCTTCACTGCTTTGGCTTTTGCGGGGCTCTTGGCGGCCTTCTTGGCTGGAGCAGCCTTGGGCTTTTTTGGGCTCTTGGCGGCTGCCGGCTTCTTCACCTTCTTGGGACTCTTCTTGACTCCGGCGGCCACCTTTTTGGGTTTCTTGGCAGCACCGGCAGGCTTCTTTGCTGCGGGCGTCTTGCTCTTGGCTGCCGCTTTCTTGGCCACCTTCTCCTTGCCCTGCGTCTGCTTCTTGTTGAGCTTGAAGGATCCAGAGGCCCCGGTGCCCTTGAGCTGGGCTAGGGCGCCTTTCCTCACCAGGCTCTTGAGGGCAATCTTGACTCTGCTGTTGTTCTTGTCCACGTCATATCCCCCGGCGCCCAGAGCCTTCTTGACGGCAGACAGGGAGACTCCCTTCCTCTCAGTGGAGGCCGCCACGCACTTGAGGACGAGGTCGGACACGCTGGGCCCAGCGGGCTTTTTGGCCTTGGCAGTGCCGGCTGCTCTCTTCTGCTTCTTCTTGGCGGCAGCGGCGGGTTCCGCCGGCGGAGCCACGGCAGCGGGTGCAGTTTCAGCCATTGTTCTGCAGGAGGACTCAGTCAGCGCTCACAGATCAGTAATGGGCGGCCCGGCAACCGCCGTGCATATATAGGGAGGAGCTTCCACCTGATTGGTCCAGAGAATGGGAGGCTGGGCCCAGCACACCGCGCTGTCCCTGCTAAAGACACACTGTGTTTCCTCTGCTTAAATAATCCATTTTTTAAAAGTTACCCGCGTACATTTATTTCATCTTGCATGTGGCAACAGGACCGCAACACCTCCCAGCTCTTATCCAAAAGCATCTCCCTCTTGGAGAGGCGCCGGCTCCCTTTTAAGCGCCTTGTAAAGCTGGCATCCCGCCGTCAGCTCAGACACAAACATGAGCAAACTTTGTTTTCCACTTCATATTCGACCACTCTTCCTCACCTGCCCCACATAACAGCGTGAGCATAACCTTGTTCACTTCTTTCCCTACAGTCCCCGATAAAGTTTTCGCTCCTCACCTTCCGCGGACCAGAGAAAAAGCGCGTTGAAGAGGAAGGAAATAACACAGCTCTGTGTGTGTTAGCCAAGCCTAGAAACGCCCCTTCAAATGGACATAGGCCTGCATGCCCCAAGTGCTTCTATGTTTTTGGAGCCCGATCCCCTCATATTTCACAAGAGGGGAGTGTGGTGGGTGGCTGTGGGGTGCTTGGGAGGGGGGGGAATGGGGGGGGTGAGGGCAGGGCAGAGAGAGAGAGAGAGAGAGAGATTGATTTCATGTTTCATGGGGGGTTATTCTCACTTCCAGGGTTCAATTAGTGAGCCCATTTTCTGGCAGCCAGCTTGTCGAACGAGATTGTCTTTGCATCCTACATGCATGCAAGGGCAGTGTTGGCCTGCAGTCACTTTCCTCTACATTATCTTGGGCCTTCTGCCCTCTCGTCAGGCACTGGCCTGGCCATGAAGGAGAATGCGTGGGCTTGGCAGGCCAAGCACACAGGAGGGCATGTCTCACCTAAAGGGGGAACGTCTATGTGGGACAGGAGAGGCAGAAATCAGTGCCTGTGGGACACGCAGGGGGAGAAGAGTTGACACACCCTGTCCCCTCCACCGCCCTGCGCAGCGGCTAGGCAGGTGGGCCTGCTCCGCAAGACCCTCCCTAGCGGTCTGGGCAAGTGGGACCACGCTGGGAGTGATATCCCTCTCAGGGACAAGGACTCCCAAGTTCAATGAGGACCTCCCTGAGCCGACTACATTGTCCGCCGTCATGGGACTTGAAAAAACGGTTTGTTCTCATATTTTGACGACAACTACCAGTGATCCTCCTTCCACCCCGTTGTTGGCTTCAGGTAAGGCTGGGTTTCATCAGAGTGACGCCGTCAAGGAAGAAGGACCACACCTTTTTCGATTGTGCTGGCCTACTTCCACACAGTAGGAACTGTGAATGGGGAGAGACCTGATACACAGAGAGTGACTCCTACGGAAGGAGGAGAATCCTCAATACGCAGTGGCGAGCCTCTGTGGATATGTCCTGGAGCTACGCCGTGCCGGTGGTGGCGTAGCTGAAGGCCGCAAGGCGGCGTGCTCTGACCGAGCAAGAGGCTCTGGACAGGAGCGGAACGAAGACGGGAAGAAAACCGCCTTCCCTGGTGGCGTGTCCACTAGGAGACAGCGGTGGGCCTGGCGCCCACCAACCAACGCCGAGACCAGAGGAAAGAAAGGAGCCCTGGTCCCTCGAGCTCCAACCGGCGAGGGCCTGTACCGGCGAGATGAGACGAGCACGGACAGGGACGCAAACGCTCCAAAGGTGAGGACACCAGTGAGGGCTATAATGGTTGGGGGTCAAAGACTGCCAAAGCCGTCCGCGGTAGGAGAGGCTGGGAAAAAGGAACGGGCACAAGACACAGGTAAAACCGAGTGGGAGGGATAAGAATACTGCATATCCCGGCTGGAGAAGCCGCCAACTGTACGAAAGTCTGTAAGAGTGGGAAGGGCACGCAACTAGGCTTGGACTGGCCTATAGGGCAATAGGCCCATGGCCGAACCAAAAACACAAAATGCTGGTGTGGGCCAGTTGTTTTGGTCAAAGTGGGCCACTTTTCTGGCCAATGTGGGCCAGTGTGATGAGTTACTTTGCTATGAGGCTAGTAGTTTTGACCAGTGTTGCTGAATCCATATTCTTACTAGTCAAACAGTGTCACAAAAGGATGGAAGGAATGAATAGCCATTTGCAACTGTGGGCCACTTTTTCATTGGTGCCCGAGACAATGTTATGGCCCAGTCCGACCCTGCACGCAACGCGACCCAAGTAAAACAGAGGGGAAGTGATGCGAACACTGTGTATCAAGCCTGGGGAAGCCGCCTTCGGGACAAGGTCAGAAACCTGAAGGTAAGGTGTCTCCCTGACTAGTCCCCGGGGATCTGTCATCCAGGTGGCCAGGACACGGCCAAAGACTTGTGAATGTGAAGGGTGAAATTGTTTTGCAATAAAAGCCGTAGTGGACCCGACGGAGGGAGGCCGACATTCGGGAGGGGTCTGAGCCCGGAAGAGGGAGACCCAGGGGCGAAGGACCATCGCCCTGGTGCAATCAGAAAAGAACATTTGTTTATTATTTTGAACATACCAGGCCCTCGGAAGCAAGAAACCTAACCACCGAAGGTCCTGAGATCGCTAGGGACTTTTGTGGGTCTGAGCCCGGAAGAGGGCGATCCAGCGGTGAAAAGTCCTCACCCAACGTACAAGCGGAAAGGAACTTTTTGTTTGTTATTTCGAACACATCAGGTCCTCGGAAGCAAGAGACATTTTGTAGAAAAGAAACGTAGCCACCGAAGGTCCTGATAGCTGAGCACGGCACTGTCGTCTCGTGCTGGGAAAGCTCGAGAGAGAGAGAGAGAGAGAGAGAGAGAGAGAGAGAGAGTGTGCTGTGCTCTGGAGTCCCGCCTTGTCCCATGCTCAAAACCGGGGCGAGGGAGACCCCCCAGCTGCCACATCCTGACTTATCATTTGTGAACACTTCTTTCTTTCTTGTGAATCCTATCCCACACTCTTTTTGTATTTAGTTGTAAGGATTGGCAATAGTTTTTTTGTTCTAGTAGAGGCCCTTTTTATTTGACAAGACGGCGCTAGGACTGCCTTGTTATTATTTGATGGTCGTAGCCTGCTGCCATCTTAGATTTAGGTTTAGATTAGGCATTTTTCCAACCTGCACATACAGGTTAAACGACACCCTTGAACTGTGATCACTTGTATCTGTCTTTACAGGAGAATGCTTGGGCTTGGCAGGCCAAGCACACAGGAGGGCATGTCTCACCTAAAGGGGGAACGTCTATGTGGGACAGGAGAGGCAGAAATCAGTGCCTGTGGGACACGCAGGGGGAGAAGAGTTGACACACCCTGTCCCCTCCACCGCCCTGCGCAGCGGCTAGGCAGGTGGGCCTGCTCCGCAAGACCCTCCCTAGCGGTCTGGGCAAGTGGGACCACGCTGGGAGTGATATCCCTCTCAGGGACAAGGACTCCCAAGTTCAATGAGGACCTCCCTGAGCCGACTACATTGTCCGCCGTCATGGGACTTGAAAAAACGGTTTGTTCTCATATTTTGACGACAACTACCAGTGATCCTCCTTCCACCCCGTTGTTGGCTTCAGGTAAGGCTGGGTTTCATCAGAGTGACGCCGTCAAGGAAGAAGGACCACACCTTTTTCGATTGTGCTGGCCTACTTCCACACAGTAGGAACTGTGAATGGGGAGAGACCTGATACACAGAGAGTGACTCCTACGGAAGGAGGAGAATCCTCAATACGCAGTGGCGAGCCTCTGTGGATATGTCCTGGAGCTACGCCGTGCCGGTGGTGGCGTAGCTGAAGGCCGCAAGGCGGCGTGCTCTGACCGAGCAAGAGGCTCTGGACAGGAGCGGAACGAAGACGGGAAGAAAACCGCCTTCCCTGGTGGCGTGTCCACTAGGAGACAGCGGTGGGCCTGGCGCCCACCAACCAACGCCGAGACCAGAGGAAAGAAAGGAGCCCTGGTCCCTCGAGCTCCAACCGGCGAGGGCCTGTACCGGCGAGATGAGACGAGCACGGACAGGGACGCAAACGCTCCAAAGGTGAGGACACCAGTGAGGGCTATAATGGTTGGGGGTCAAAGACTGCCAAAGCCGTCCGCGGTAGGAGAGGCTGGGAAAAAGGAACGGGCACAAGACACAGGTAAAACCGAGTGGGAGGGATAAGAATACTGCATATCCCGGCTGGAGAAGCCGCCAACTGTACGAAAGTCTGTAAGAGTGGGAAGGGCACGCAACTAGGCTTGGACTGGCCTATAGGGCAATAGGCCCATGGCCGAACCAAAAACACAAAATGCTGGTGTGGGCCAGTTGTTTTGGTCAAAGTGGGCCACTTTTCTGGCCAATGTGGGCCAGTGTGATGAGTTACTTTGCTATGAGGCTAGTAGTTTTGACCAGTGTTGCTGAATCCATATTCTTACTAGTCAAACAGTGTCACAAAAGGATGGAAGGAATGAATAGCCATTTGCAACTGTGGGCCACTTTTTCATTGGTGCCCGAGACAATGTTATGGCCCAGTCCGACCCTGCACGCAACGCGACCCAAGTAAAACAGAGGGGAAGTGATGCGAACACTGTGTATCAAGCCTGGGGAAGCCGCCTTCGGGACAAGGTCAGAAACCTGAAGGTAAGGTGTCTCCCTGACTAGTCCCCGGGGATCTGTCATCCAGGTGGCCAGGACACGGCCAAAGACTTGTGAATGTGAAGGGTGAAATTGTTTTGCAATAAAAGCCGTAGTGGACCCGACGGAGGGAGGCCGACATTCGGGAGGGGTCTGAGCCCGGAAGAGGGAGACCCAGGGGCGAAGGACCATCGCCCTGGTGCAATCAGAAAAGAACATTTGTTTATTATTTTGAACATACCAGGCCCTCGGAAGCAAGAAACCTAACCACCGAAGGTCCTGAGATCGCTAGGGACTTTTGTGGGTCTGAGCCCGGAAGAGGGCGATCCAGCGGTGAAAAGTCCTCACCCAACGTACAAGCGGAAAGGAACTTTTTGTTTGTTATTTCGAACACATCAGGTCCTCGGAAGCAAGAGACATTTTGTAGAAAAGAAACGTAGCCACCGAAGGTCCTGATAGCTGAGCACGGCACTGTCGTCTCGTGCTGGGAAAGCTCGAGAGAGAGAGAGAGAGAGAGAGAGAGAGAGAGAGAGAGTGTGCTGTGCTCTGGAGTCCCGCCTTGTCCCATGCTCAAAACGGGGGCGAGGGAGACCCCCCAGCTGCCACATCCTGACTTATCATTTGTGAACACTTCTTTCTTTCTTGTGAATCCTATCCCACACTCTTTTTGTATTTAGTTGTAAGGATTGGCAATAGTTTTTTTGTTCTAGTAGAGGCCCTTTTTATTTGACAAGACGGCGCTAGGACTGCCTTGTTATTATTTGATGGTCGTAGCCTGCTGCCATCTTAGATTTAGGTTTAGATTAGGCATTTTTCCAACCTGCACATACAGGTTAAACGACACCCTTGAACTGTGATCACTTGTATCTGTCTTTACAGGAGAATGCTTGGGCTTGGCAGGCCAAGCACACAGGAGGGCATGTCTCACCTAAAGGGGGAACGTCTATGTGGGACAGGAGAGGCAGAAATCAGTGCCTGTGGGACACGCAGGGGGAGAAGAGTTGACACACCCTGTCCCCTCCACCGCCCTGCGCAGCGGCTAGGCAGGTGGGCCTGCTCCGCAAGACCCTCCCTAGCGGTCTGGGCAAGTGGGACCACGCTGGGAGTGATATCCCTCTCAGGGACAAGGACTCCCAAGTTCAATGAGGACCTCCCTGAGCCGACTACATTGTCCGCCGTCATGGGACTTGAAAAAACGGTTTGTTCTCATATTTTGACGACAACTACCAGTGATCCTCCTTCCACCCCGTTGTTGGCTTCAGGTAAGGCTGGGTTTCATCAGAGTGACGCCGTCAAGGAAGAAGGACCACACCTTTTTCGATTGTGCTGGCCTACTTCCACACAGTAGGAACTGTGAATGGGGAGAGACCTGATACACAGAGAGTGACTCCTACGGAAGGAGGAGAATCCTCAATACGCAGTGGCGAGCCTCTGTGGATATGTCCTGGAGCTACGCCGTGCCGGTGGTGGCGTAGCTGAAGGCCGCAAGGCGGCGTGCTCTGACCGAGCAAGAGGCTCTGGACAGGAGCGGAACGAAGACGGGAAGAAAACCGCCTTCCCTGGTGGCGTGTCCACTAGGAGACAGCGGTGGGCCTGGCGCCCACCAACCAACGCCGAGACCAGAGGAAAGAAAGGAGCCCTGGTCCCTCGAGCTCCAACCGGCGAGGGCCTGTACCGGCGAGATGAGACGAGCACGGACAGGGACGCAAACGCTCCAAAGGTGAGGACACCAGTGAGGGCTATAATGGTTGGGGGTCAAAGACTGCCAAAGCCGTCCGCGGTAGGAGAGGCTGGGAAAAAGGAACGGGCACAAGACACAGGTAAAACCGAGTGGGAGGGATAAGAATACTGCATATCCCGGCTGGAGAAGCCGCCAACTGTACGAAAGTCTGTAAGAGTGGGAAGGGCACGCAACTAGGCTTGGACTGGCCTATAGGGCAATAGGCCCATGGCCGAACCAAAAACACAAAATGCTGGTGTGGGCCAGTTGTTTTGGTCAAAGTGGGCCACTTTTCTGGCCAATGTGGGCCAGTGTGATGAGTTACTTTGCTATGAGGCTAGTAGTTTTGACCAGTGTTGCTGAATCCATATTCTTACTAGTCAAACAGTGTCACAAAAGGATGGAAGGAATGAATAGCCATTTGCAACTGTGGGCCACTTTTTCATTGGTGCCCGAGACAATGTTATGGCCCAGTCCGACCCTGCACGCAACGCGACCCAAGTAAAACAGAGGGGAAGTGATGCGAACACTGTGTATCAAGCCTGGGGAAGCCGCCTTCGGGACAAGGTCAGAAACCTGAAGGTAAGGTGTCTCCCTGACTAGTCCCCGGGGATCTGTCATCCAGGTGGCCAGGACACGGCCAAAGACTTGTGAATGTGAAGGGTGAAATTGTTTTGCAATAAAAGCCGTAGTGGACCCGACGGAGGGAGGCCGACATTCGGGAGGGGTCTGAGCCCGGAAGAGGGAGACCCAGGGGCGAAGGACCATCGCCCTGGTGCAATCAGAAAAGAACATTTGTTTATTATTTTGAACATACCAGGCCCTCGGAAGCAAGAAACCTAACCACCGAAGGTCCTGAGATCGCTAGGGACTTTTGTGGGTCTGAGCCCGGAAGAGGGCGATCCAGCGGTGAAAAGTCCTCACCCAACGTACAAGCGGAAAGGAACTTTTTGTTTGTTATTTCGAACACATCAGGTCCTCGGAAGCAAGAGACATTTTGTAGAAAAGAAACGTAGCCACCGAAGGTCCTGATAGCTGAGCACGGCACTGTCGTCTCGTGCTGGGAAAGCTCGAGAGAGAGAGAGAGAGAGAGTGTGCTGTGCTCTGGAGTCCCGCCTTGTCCCATGCTCAAAACGGGGGCGAGGGAGACCCCCCAGCTGCCACATCCTGACTTATCATTTGTGAACACTTCTTTCTTTCTTGTGAATCCTATCCCACACTCTTTTTGTATTTAGTTGTAAGGATTGGCAATAGTTTTTTTGTTCTAGTAGAGGCCCTTTTTATTTGACAAGACGGCGCTAGGACTGCCTTGTTATTATTTGATGGTCGTAGCCTGCTGCCATCTTAGATTTAGGTTTAGATTAGGCATTTTTCCAACCTGCACATACAGGTTAAACGACACCCTTGAACTGTGATCACTTGTATCTGTCTTTACTGTTGCCGCCATGAGTTCCTTACAACAAGAACCTAAGAGAATTGAATGGGCACACGCCCTGTGAAAAAGGGGCGAGAAAGGGATACGCGCCGCTTGTTTCCAAGGCTGGGGAAGCCGACAAATATATGACATTAATTGGACTGAGAACCAATTACCCTGCCAAAGAGCCACGGGACGTTGGGGAGTCCCAGTGCCACAAAGGTGGGATATATAGAGGTGTGTACCAGAGTGATACCCGAAGGGGCTTAATAGAAGGTGGTAAAAAGCTGAAAAGCATATAAGAAGAAGAGTGTGTCTTTTCATTCCCCAAAGGAGGAGGAGAAAGCCATCCAGAAGGCATTTATAATTTTAACTGGCACACTCCATATACAAGGACTGCGGGCTGTGTAAAGACTTTCTAAAGGAACTCTGAGACGGATAATGCATAAGTCCTCTACGAGTCGGGCCTGGCAGCAGCCCATTCCGAGGCTTTTGGGCAAGCCTCCTTTTCCTTTCAGTTAGATTTTCTAGAGTGCTAGGGCCAGTTAGTAACTAGGAATTTTGTCTCGGGGCTCTTTCATTTTTGGACTGGCTTCGACGAGCACCCTTAGTTTTTGTTTTAGAAGGCAGGGCAGGGAACTTCCCTCATAGCGATAGGGCCACATAGGACTTTTTCTTTTATTTGAATAAACAGGTATACACCAGGACCCGTTGTAGTCCGAGTCCTTCTCCTGGTTGGCCAAAGCACCCTCTGAGGAAGCCAGGGCCCCACTTTTTATCCTCCTTGCTCCTCATCTCACGCCTGGGAGGAGAGGCCTGTCTGGGGACACTGGGCAAGATTCCTGGGAGAAGGGAGCTGGCATTCTGGCCCCTGCCCCGAAAGCCTGACGAACGCCTGACAAACGCCGCGCTTTGCCCTGCCGGGCTTTGCCCTGCCGGGCAAAATTCCCAGCAGACCCCACTCGGCCCATCACCTGAGCAAGTTAGAGTGAGGCGAGATAGAGAGAAAGAGAGAGAGAGAGAGAGAGAGGGGGAGGGGGCCTCGACCTGCCCAACAAGGCGCTAAAATAAAACAAATAATGAGGTGAAATGAGCCACTCGGTTTTCATACCTCGTGCCTTTCTTTTGGTTCGTGTCTCCCAGAACCCCTTGTGCGTCCCTTAGGGTAATGCATGGAATCCCCAGACAGATCCCTCCCCTCTTCTGCCATTCTCCCAACATGGTGTACAATGTATCTTATCTACCTCAGCGAGAGGGCTTGGCAGTGGTAACGTGATGAAGTGAAACAAACGGGCAGCCATCTGCAGAGGCCCGTGGCAGGCGTGTGGGAGGAAGCCATGTTGTGCCTGGGCTCTTTGCGTGCCTCACTAACCAGCAACTCTCTCACCAGCATGTCGCGCGCGCACACACACACAGCCCTCTGGCAAAGCTCAAACCATTGGCACGCTCAGGGGAAAGGGTAGAGGTGCAAGCCGAGCAGGATACAGAGCCCTGGCTCTCCCTTCAGGAGACACATACCCAGAGTGCAGTTACCTCCTTGTGTTATGGGGCGGCGCTGTGTCCAAAGGGTAAATAAACCAGAATGCCTGCCCCTCGGCGAGAGCGAGAGGCCCTAGTGGGACTGGAGGGGAATCGGACCGGCTTGGGCCGTACCCTGGTGGCCAGGCATATACCAGCGCCCGTGAACCGAAAAACATGTGGGCATTTTGCGGGCCTGGTTTTGTGTCCAGGGAGAGGAAACCCCAACCCCTCCCCCTCGCGTGGGCAAGTGAAGAGCAGGGGCATATAATGGAGCAGCTCGTTTTGTGACAATGTGGCGGCTCTTAAAAGAGCCTTTGTGGTGTTTTCTGCGGTTGCGGTGCTGCTTTGACTCAAGCCCTCTCGCCCCGGATGCGGCGGGCCAGCTGGATGTCCTTGGGCATGATGGTGACCCTCTTGGCGTGGATGGCGCAGAGGTTCGTGTCCTCAAAGAGCCCGACCAGGTAGGCCTCGCTGGCCTCCTGCAGGGCCATGACGGCCGAGCTCTGGAAGCGCAGGTCGGTCTTAAAGTCCTGGGCGATTTCTCGCACCAGGCGCTGGAAGGGCAGTTTTCGGATGAGCAGCTCCGTGGATTTCTGGTAGCGGCGGATCTCCCTCAGAGCCACAGTGCCGGGACGGTAGCGGTGAGGTTTCTTCACGCCGCCAGTGGCGGGGGCGCTCTTACGGGCAGCCTTGGTGGCCAGCTGCTTGCGAGGCGCCTTGCCTCCGGTGGACTTGCGGGCGGTCTGCTTAGTACGGGCCATGGCAGCACTGCGAGCTCTGCTTTCTCTGCAAGCGATAGATACAACAGACTCCGGCGGGAGGGGAGCCGGCATATAAAGACCAAGCTCTCCTCCAATTGGCTGGGCACCGGTTTGAAAAAGCCCGCGGTGCACTGCGATTGGTCAGTGTCAGAAGGCGTGGCTATGAAACGCAGACGCGGACAGGAGGTCTTTGATTGGCTGGCCAAACAAAACGGAAAGGAAAGAGCGATTGCCATAGGTTGTGCTCGGCCCTTCATGAAACGCTCTTGGCAGATGAAATAGCCCGCCCACCCCCAGCCCCAATTCATCCTCCCAGTGCCCTCCCCCACCAGCCCTCGGACCCGGGGCTAGCGAGCACAGTGAATCGGCCTCTGAAGTCGGACCTCGTTACACACATGCCCCGTGTGCTGGCTGACATGTCACATCATCATCATCATCATCATCATTTGCTAGGCAGCGCCTCCAAACTCCACGGTTAAAGAGTTAATGGTGGGGCATGCGACCTGGCGCAACACCCCCAATCTGTGTGTGCACGATGCCCAAAGGTCTCAACTGACGCGGGCTTATAGGTGGGTGCCGACTGGCCAGGGTCACGCGTGGCGTCCGAGGCGAGCGGGGACTCTCGCAACGGCCCCGTGCATTATTACACTTTGTCTTTCGAACATGCAGTTGTATCGCAGTACATGTCAGGCAGAGGCATGAGCTAGCTCGCTTTCAGATACTGTGGGCGGCTCTTAAAAGAGCCTTTTGTGTTTTTAAGGTCTCGGCGAGAGACTCTACTTCTTCTTGGGCGCAGCCTTTTTGGGCTTTGCCGCTTTGGGTTTGACGGCCTTGGGCTTCACGACCTTGGCCGGGCTCTTCTTTGCCGCTTTCGCCTTCACTGCTTTGGCTTTTGCGGGGCTCTTGGCGGCCTTCTTGGCTGGAGCAGCCTTGGGCTTTTTTGGGCTCTTGGCGGCTGCCGGCTTCTTCACCTTCTTGGGACTCTTCTTGACTCCGGCGGCCACCTTTTTGGGTTTCTTGGCAGCACCGGCAGGCTTCTTTGCTGCGGGCGTCTTGCTCTTGGCTGCCGCTTTCTTGGCCACCTTCTCCTTGCCCTGCGTCTGCTTCTTGTTGAGCTTGAAGGATCCAGAGGCCCCGGTGCCCTTGAGCTGGGCTAGGGCGCCTTTCCTCACCAGGCTCTTGAGGGCAATCTTGACTCTGCTGTTGTTCTTGTCCACGTCATATCCCCCGGCGCCCAGAGCCTTCTTGACGGCAGACAGGGAGACTCCCTTCCTCTCAGTGGAGGCCGCCACGCACTTGAGGACGAGGTCGGACACGCTGGGCCCAGCGGGCTTTTTGGCCTTGGCAGTGCCGGCTGCTCTCTTCTGCTTCTTCTTGGCGGCAGCGGCGGGTTCCGCCGGCGGAGCCACGGCAGCGGGTGCAGTTTCAGCCATTGTTCTGCAGGAGGACTCAGTCAGCGCTCACAGATCAGTAATGGGCGGCCCGGCAACCGCCGTGCATATATAGGGAGGAGCTTCCACCTGATTGGTCCAGAGAATGGGAGGCTGGGCCCAGCACACCGCGCTGTCCCTGCTAAAGACACACTGTGTTTCCTCTGCTTAAATAATCCATTTTTTAAAAGTTACCCGCGTACATTTATTTCATCTTGCATGTGGCAACAGGACCGCAACACCTCCCAGCTCTTATCCAAAAGCATCTCCCTCTTGGAGAGGCGCCGGCTCCCTTTTAAGCGCCTTGTAAAGCTGGCATCCCGCCGTCAGCTCAGACACAAACATGAGCAAACTTTGTTTTCCACTTCATATTCGACCACTCTTCCTCACCTGCCCCACATAACAGCGTGAGCATAACCTTGTTCACTTCTTTCCCTACAGTCCCCGATAAAGTTTTCGCTCCTCACCTTCCGCGGACCAGAGAAAAAGCGCGTTGAAGAGGAAGGAAATAACACAGCTCTGTGTGTGTTAGCCAAGCCTAGAAACGCCCCTTCAAATGGACATAGGCCTGCATGCCCCAAGTGCTTCTATGTTTTTGGAGCCCGATCCCCTCATATTTCACAAGAGGGGAGTGTGGTGGGTGGCTGTGGGGTGCTTGGGAGGGGGGGGAATGGGGGGGGTGAGGGCAGGGCAGAGAGAGAGAGAGAGAGAGAGATTGATTTCATGTTTCATGGGGGGTTATTCTCACTTCCAGGGTTCAATTAGTGAGCCCATTTTCTGGCAGCCAGCTTGTCGAACGAGATTGTCTTTGCATCCTACATGCATGCAAGGGCAGTGTTGGCCTGCAGTCACTTTCCTCTACATTATCTTGGGCCTTCTGCCCTCTCGTCAGGCACTGGCCTGGCCATGAAGGAGAATGCGTGGGCTTGGCAGGCCAAGCACACAGGAGGGCATGTCTCACCTAAAGGGGGAACGTCTATGTGGGACAGGAGAGGCAGAAATCAGTGCCTGTGGGACACGCAGGGGGAGAAGAGTTGACACACCCTGTCCCCTCCACCGCCCTGCGCAGCGGCTAGGCAGGTGGGCCTGCTCCGCAAGACCCTCCCTAGCGGTCTGGGCAAGTGGGACCACGCTGGGAGTGATATCCCTCTCAGGGACAAGGACTCCCAAGTTCAATGAGGACCTCCCTGAGCCGACTACATTGTCCGCCGTCATGGGACTTGAAAAAACGGTTTGTTCTCATATTTTGACGACAACTACCAGTGATCCTCCTTCCACCCCGTTGTTGGCTTCAGGTAAGGCTGGGTTTCATCAGAGTGACGCCGTCAAGGAAGAAGGACCACACCTTTTTCGATTGTGCTGGCCTACTTCCACACAGTAGGAACTGTGAATGGGGAGAGACCTGATACACAGAGAGTGACTCCTACGGAAGGAGGAGAATCCTCAATACGCAGTGGCGAGCCTCTGTGGATATGTCCTGGAGCTACGCCGTGCCGGTGGTGGCGTAGCTGAAGGCCGCAAGGCGGCGTGCTCTGACCGAGCAAGAGGCTCTGGACAGGAGCGGAACGAAGACGGGAAGAAAACCGCCTTCCCTGGTGGCGTGTCCACTAGGAGACAGCGGTGGGCCTGGCGCCCACCAACCAACGCCGAGACCAGAGGAAAGAAAGGAGCCCTGGTCCCTCGAGCTCCAACCGGCGAGGGCCTGTACCGGCGAGATGAGACGAGCACGGACAGGGACGCAAACGCTCCAAAGGTGAGGACACCAGTGAGGGCTATAATGGTTGGGGGTCAAAGACTGCCAAAGCCGTCCGCGGTAGGAGAGGCTGGGAAAAAGGAACGGGCACAAGACACAGGTAAAACCGAGTGGGAGGGATAAGAATACTGCATATCCCGGCTGGAGAAGCCGCCAACTGTACGAAAGTCTGTAAGAGTGGGAAGGGCACGCAACTAGGCTTGGACTGGCCTATAGGGCAATAGGCCCATGGCCGAACCAAAAACACAAAATGCTGGTGTGGGCCAGTTGTTTTGGTCAAAGTGGGCCACTTTTCTGGCCAATGTGGGCCAGTGTGATGAGTTACTTTGCTATGAGGCTAGTAGTTTTGACCAGTGTTGCTGAATCCATATTCTTACTAGTCAAACAGTGTCACAAAAGGATGGAAGGAATGAATAGCCATTTGCAACTGTGGGCCACTTTTTCATTGGTGCCCGAGACAATGTTATGGCCCAGTCCGACCCTGCACGCAACGCGACCCAAGTAAAACAGAGGGGAAGTGATGCGAACACTGTGTATCAAGCCTGGGGAAGCCGCCTTCGGGACAAGGTCAGAAACCTGAAGGTAAGGTGTCTCCCTGACTAGTCCCCGGGGATCTGTCATCCAGGTGGCCAGGACACGGCCAAAGACTTGTGAATGTGAAGGGTGAAATTGTTTTGCAATAAAAGCCGTAGTGGACCCGACGGAGGGAGGCCGACATTCGGGAGGGGTCTGAGCCCGGAAGAGGGAGACCCAGGGGCGAAGGACCATCGCCCTGGTGCAATCAGAAAAGAACATTTGTTTATTATTTTGAACATACCAGGCCCTCGGAAGCAAGAAACCTAACCACCGAAGGTCCTGAGATCGCTAGGGACTTTTGTGGGTCTGAGCCCGGAAGAGGGCGATCCAGCGGTGAAAAGTCCTCACCCAACGTACAAGCGGAAAGGAACTTTTTGTTTGTTATTTCGAACACATCAGGTCCTCGGAAGCAAGAGACATTTTGTAGAAAAGAAACGTAGCCACCGAAGGTCCTGATAGCTGAGCACGGCACTGTCGTCTCGTGCTGGGAAAGCTCGAGAGAGAGAGAGAGAGAGAGAGAGAGAGAGAGAGAGTGTGCTGTGCTCTGGAGTCCCGCCTTGTCCCATGCTCAAAACCGGGGCGAGGGAGACCCCCCAGCTGCCACATCCTGACTTATCATTTGTGAACACTTCTTTCTTTCTTGTGAATCCTATCCCACACTCTTTTTGTATTTAGTTGTAAGGATTGGCAATAGTTTTTTTGTTCTAGTAGAGGCCCTTTTTATTTGACAAGACGGCGCTAGGACTGCCTTGTTATTATTTGATGGTCGTAGCCTGCTGCCATCTTAGATTTAGGTTTAGATTAGGCATTTTTCCAACCTGCACATACAGGTTAAACGACACCCTTGAACTGTGATCACTTGTATCTGTCTTTACAGGAGAATGCTTGGGCTTGGCAGGCCAAGCACACAGGAGGGCATGTCTCACCTAAAGGGGGAACGTCTATGTGGGACAGGAGAGGCAGAAATCAGTGCCTGTGGGACACGCAGGGGGAGAAGAGTTGACACACCCTGTCCCCTCCACCGCCCTGCGCAGCGGCTAGGCAGGTGGGCCTGCTCCGCAAGACCCTCCCTAGGGGTCTGGGCAAGTGGGACCACGCTGGGAGTGATATCCCTCTCAGGGACAAGGACTCCCAAGTTCAATGAGGACCTCCCTGAGCCGACTACATTGTCCGCCGTCATGGGACTTGAAAAAACGGTTTGTTCTCATATTTTGACGACAACTACCAGTGATCCTCCTTCCACCCCGTTGTTGGCTTCAGGTAAGGCTGGGTTTCATCAGAGTGACGCCGTCAAGGAAGAAGGACCACACCTTTTTCGATTGTGCTGGCCTACTTCCACACAGTAGGAACTGTGAATGGGGAGAGACCTGATACACAGAGAGTGACTCCTACGGAAGGAGGAGAATCCTCAATACGCAGTGGCGAGCCTCTGTGGATATGTCCTGGAGCTACGCCGTGCCGGTGGTGGCGTAGCTGAAGGCCGCAAGGCGGCGTGCTCTGACCGAGCAAGAGGCTCTGGACAGGAGCGGAACGAAGACGGGAAGAAAACCGCCTTCCCTGGTGGCGTGTCCACTAGGAGACAGCGGTGGGCCTGGCGCCCACCAACCAACGCCGAGACCAGAGGAAAGAAAGGAGCCCTGGTCCCTCGAGCTCCAACCGGCGAGGGCCTGTACCGGCGAGATGAGACGAGCACGGACAGGGACGCAAACGCTCCAAAGGTGAGGACACCAGTGAGGGCTATAATGGTTGGGGGTCAAAGACTGCCAAAGCCGTCCGCGGTAGGAGAGGCTGGGAAAAAGGAACGGGCACAAGACACAGGTAAAACCGAGTGGGAGGGATAAGAATACTGCATATCCCGGCTGGAGAAGCCGCCAACTGTACGAAAGTCTGTAAGAGTGGGAAGGGCACGCAACTAGGCTTGGACTGGCCTATAGGGCAATAGGCCCATGGCCGAACCAAAAACACAAAATGCTGGTGTGGGCCAGTTGTTTTGGTCAAAGTGGGCCACTTTTCTGGCCAATGTGGGCCAGTGTGATGAGTTACTTTGCTATGAGGCTAGTAGTTTTGACCAGTGTTGCTGAATCCATATTCTTACTAGTCAAACAGTGTCACAAAAGGATGGAAGGAATGAATAGCCATTTGCAACTGTGGGCCACTTTTTCATTGGTGCCCGAGACAATGTTATGGCCCAGTCCGACCCTGCACGCAACGCGACCCAAGTAAAACAGAGGGGAAGTGATGCGAACACTGTGTATCAAGCCTGGGGAAGCCGCCTTCGGGACAAGGTCAGAAACCTGAAGGTAAGGTGTCTCCCTGACTAGTCCCCGGGGATCTGTCATCCAGGTGGCCAGGACACGGCCAAAGACTTGTGAATGTGAAGGGTGAAATTGTTTTGCAATAAAAGCCGTAGTGGACCCGACGGAGGGAGGCCGACATTCGGGAGGGGTCTGAGCCCGGAAGAGGGAGACCCAGGGGCGAAGGACCATCGCCCTGGTGCAATCAGAAAAGAACATTTGTTTATTATTTTGAACATACCAGGCCCTCGGAAGCAAGAAACCTAACCACCGAAGGTCCTGAGATCGCTAGGGACTTTTGTGGGTCTGAGCCCGGAAGAGGGCGATCCAGCGGTGAAAAGTCCTCACCCAACGTACAAGCGGAAAGGAACTTTTTGTTTGTTATTTCGAACACATCAGGTCCTCGGAAGCAAGAGACATTTTGTAGAAAAGAAACGTAGCCACCGAAGGTCCTGATAGCTGAGCACGGCACTGTCGTCTCGTGCTGGGAAAGCTCGAGAGAGAGAGAGAGAGAGAGAGAGAGAGAGAGAGAGTGTGCTGTGCTCTGGAGTCCCGCCTTGTCCCATGCTCAAAACCGGGGCGAGGGAGACCCCCCAGCTGCCACATCCTGACTTATCATTTGTGAACACTTCTTTCTTTCTTGTGAATCCTATCCCACACTCTTTTTGTATTTAGTTGTAAGGATTGGCAATAGTTTTTTTGTTCTAGTAGAGGCCCTTTTTATTTGACAAGACGGCGCTAGGACTGCCTTGTTATTATTTGATGGTCGTAGCCTGCTGCCATCTTAGATTTAGGTTTAGATTAGGCATTTTTCCAACCTGCACATACAGGTTAAACGACACCCTTGAACTGTGATCACTTGTATCTGTCTTTACAGGAGAATGCTTGGGCTTGGCAGGCCAAGCACACAGGAGGGCATGTCTCACCTAAAGGGGGAACGTCTATGTGGGACAGGAGAGGCAGAAATCAGTGCCTGTGGGACACGCAGGGGGAGAAGAGTTGACACACCCTGTCCCCTCCACCGCCCTGCGCAGCGGCTAGGCAGGTGGGCCTGCTCCGCAAGACCCTCCCTAGGGGTCTGGGCAAGTGGGACCACGCTGGGAGTGATATCCCTCTCAGGGACAAGGACTCCCAAGTTCAATGAGGACCTCCCTGAGCCGACTACATTGTCCGCCGTCATGGGACTTGAAAAAACGGTTTGTTCTCATATTTTGACGACAACTACCAGTGATCCTCCTTCCACCCCGTTGTTGGCTTCAGGTAAGGCTGGGTTTCATCAGAGTGACGCCGTCAAGGAAGAAGGACCACACCTTTTTCGATTGTGCTGGCCTACTTCCACACAGTAGGAACTGTGAATGGGGAGAGACCTGATACACAGAGAGTGACTCCTACGGAAGGAGGAGAATCCTCAATACGCAGTGGCGAGCCTCTGTGGATATGTCCTGGAGCTACGCCGTGCCGGTGGTGGCGTAGCTGAAGGCCGCAAGGCGGCGTGCTCTGACCGAGCAAGAGGCTCTGGACAGGAGCGGAACGAAGACGGGAAGAAAACCGCCTTCCCTGGTGGCGTGTCCACTAGGAGACAGCGGTGGGCCTGGCGCCCACCAACCAACGCCGAGACCAGAGGAAAGAAAGGAGCCCTGGTCCCTCGAGCTCCAACCGGCGAGGGCCTGTACCGGCGAGATGAGACGAGCACGGACAGGGACGCAAACGCTCCAAAGGTGAGGACACCAGTGAGGGCTATAATGGTTGGGGGTCAAAGACTGCCAAAGCCGTCCGCGGTAGGAGAGGCTGGGAAAAAGGAACGGGCACAAGACACAGGTAAAACCGAGTGGGAGGGATAAGAATACTGCATATCCCGGCTGGAGAAGCCGCCAACTGTACGAAAGTCTGTAAGAGTGGGAAGGGCACGCAACTAGGCTTGGACTGGCCTATAGGGCAATAGGCCCATGGCCGAACCAAAAACACAAAATGCTGGTGTGGGCCAGTTGTTTTGGTCAAAGTGGGCCACTTTTCTGGCCAATGTGGGCCAGTGTGATGAGTTACTTTGCTATGAGGCTAGTAGTTTTGACCAGTGTTGCTGAATCCATATTCTTACTAGTCAAACAGTGTCACAAAAGGATGGAAGGAATGAATAGCCATTTGCAACTGTGGGCCACTTTTTCATTGGTGCCCGAGACAATGTTATGGCCCAGTCCGACCCTGCACGCAACGCGACCCAAGTAAAACAGAGGGGAAGTGATGCGAACACTGTGTATCAAGCCTGGGGAAGCCGCCTTCGGGACAAGGTCAGAAACCTGAAGGTAAGGTGTCTCCCTGACTAGTCCCCGGGGATCTGTCATCCAGGTGGCCAGGACACGGCCAAAGACTTGTGAATGTGAAGGGTGAAATTGTTTTGCAATAAAAGCCGTAGTGGACCCGACGGAGGGAGGCCGACATTCGGGAGGGGTCTGAGCCCGGAAGAGGGAGACCCAGGGGCGAAGGACCATCGCCCTGGTGCAATCAGAAAAGAACATTTGTTTATTATTTTGAACATACCAGGCCCTCGGAAGCAAGAAACCTAACCACCGAAGGTCCTGAGATCGCTAGGGACTTTTGTGGGTCTGAGCCCGGAAGAGGGCGATCCAGCGGTGAAAAGTCCTCACCCAACGTACAAGCGGAAAGGAACTTTTTGTTTGTTATTTCGAACACATCAGGTCCTCGGAAGCAAGAGACATTTTGTAGAAAAGAAACGTAGCCACCGAAGGTCCTGATAGCTGAGCACGGCACTGTCGTCTCGTGCTGGGAAAGCTCGAGAGAGAGAGAGAGAGAGAGAGAGAGAGAGAGAGAGAGAGTGTGCTGTGCTCTGGAGTCCCGCCTTGTCCCATGCTCAAAACCGGGGCGAGGGAGACCCCCCAGCTGCCACATCCTGACTTATCATTTGTGAACACTTCTTTCTTTCTTGTGAATCCTATCCCACACTCTTTTTGTATTTAGTTGTAAGGATTGGCAATAGTTTTTTTGTTCTAGTAGAGGCCCTTTTTATTTGACAAGACGGCGCTAGGACTGCCTTGTTATTATTTGATGGTCGTAGCCTGCTGCCATCTTAGATTTAGGTTTAGATTAGGCATTTTTCCAACCTGCACATACAGGTTAAACGACACCCTTGAACTGTGATCACTTGTATCTGTCTTTACAGGAGAATGCTTGGGCTTGGCAGGCCAAGCACACAGGAGGGCATGTCTCACCTAAAGGGGGAACGTCTATGTGGGACAGGAGAGGCAGAAATCAGTGCCTGTGGGACACGCAGGGGGAGAAGAGTTGACACACCCTGTCCCCTCCACCGCCCTGCGCAGCGGCTAGGCAGGTGGGCCTGCTCCGCAAGACCCTCCCTAGGGGTCTGGGCAAGTGGGACCACGCTGGGAGTGATATCCCTCTCAGGGACAAGGACTCCCAAGTTCAATGAGGACCTCCCTGAGCCGACTACATTGTCCGCCGTCATGGGACTTGAAAAAACGGTTTGTTCTCATATTTTGACGACAACTACCAGTGATCCTCCTTCCACCCCGTTGTTGGCTTC
Organism: Ambystoma mexicanum; assembly: GCF_040938575.1. Classification (NCBI taxonomy): domain Eukaryota; kingdom Metazoa; phylum Chordata; class Amphibia; order Caudata; family Ambystomatidae; genus Ambystoma; species Ambystoma mexicanum. The sequence goes on from NW_027182385.1 coordinate 153,964, forward strand.
AGGTAAGGCTGGGTTTCATCAGAGTGACGCCGTCAAGGAAGAAGGACCACACCTTTTTCGATTGTGCTGGCCTACTTCCACACAGTAGGAACTGTGAATGGGGAGAGACCTGATACACAGAGAGTGACTCCTACGGAAGGAGGAGAATCCTCAATACGCAGTGGCGAGCCTCTGTGGATATGTCCTGGAGCTACGCCGTGCCGGTGGTGGCGTAGCTGAAGGCCGCAAGGCGGCGTGCTCTGACCGAGCAAGAGGCTCTGGACAGGAGCGGAACGAAGACGGGAAGAAAACCGCCTTCCCTGGTGGCGTGTCCACTAGGAGACAGCGGTGGGCCTGGCGCCCACCAACCAACGCCGAGACCAGAGGAAAGAAAGGAGCCCTGGTCCCTCGAGCTCCAACCGGCGAGGGCCTGTACCGGCGAGATGAGACGAGCACGGACAGGGACGCAAACGCTCCAAAGGTGAGGACACCAGTGAGGGCTATAATGGTTGGGGGTCAAAGACTGCCAAAGCCGTCCGCGGTAGGAGAGGCTGGGAAAAAGGAACGGGCACAAGACACAGGTAAAACCGAGTGGGAGGGATAAGAATACTGCATATCCCGGCTGGAGAAGCCGCCAACTGTACGAAAGTCTGTAAGAGTGGGAAGGGCACGCAACTAGGCTTGGACTGGCCTATAGGGCAATAGGCCCATGGCCGAACCAAAAACACAAAATGCTGGTGTGGGCCAGTTGTTTTGGTCAAAGTGGGCCACTTTTCTGGCCAATGTGGGCCAGTGTGATGAGTTACTTTGCTATGAGGCTAGTAGTTTTGACCAGTGTTGCTGAATCCATATTCTTACTAGTCAAACAGTGTCACAAAAGGATGGAAGGAATGAATAGCCATTTGCAACTGTGGGCCACTTTTTCATTGGTGCCCGAGACAATGTTATGGCCCAGTCCGACCCTGCACGCAACGCGACCCAAGTAAAACAGAGGGGAAGTGATGCGAACACTGTGTATCAAGCCTGGGGAAGCCGCCTTCGGGACAAGGTCAGAAACCTGAAGGTAAGGTGTCTCCCTGACTAGTCCCCGGGGATCTGTCATCCAGGTGGCCAGGACACGGCCAAAGACTTGTGAATGTGAAGGGTGAAATTGTTTTGCAATAAAAGCCGTAGTGGACCCGACGGAGGGAGGCCGACATTCGGGAGGGGTCTGAGCCCGGAAGAGGGAGACCCAGGGGCGAAGGACCATCGCCCTGGTGCAATCAGAAAAGAACATTTGTTTATTATTTTGAACATACCAGGCCCTCGGAAGCAAGAAACCTAACCACCGAAGGTCCTGAGATCGCTAGGGACTTTTGTGGGTCTGAGCCCGGAAGAGGGCGATCCAGCGGTGAAAAGTCCTCACCCAACGTACAAGCGGAAAGGAACTTTTTGTTTGTTATTTCGAACACATCAGGTCCTCGGAAGCAAGAGACATTTTGTAGAAAAGAAACGTAGCCACCGAAGGTCCTGATAGCTGAGCACGGCACTGTCGTCTCGTGCTGGGAAAGCTCGAGAGAGAGAGAGAGAGAGAGTGTGCTGTGCTCTGGAGTCCCGCCTTGTCCCATGCTCAAAACGGGGGCGAGGGAGACCCCCCAGCTGCCACATCCTGACTTATCATTTGTGAACACTTCTTTCTTTCTTGTGAATCCTATCCCACACTCTTTTTGTATTTAGTTGTAAGGATTGGCAATAGTTTTTTTGTTCTAGTAGAGGCCCTTTTTATTTGACAAGACGGCGCTAGGACTGCCTTGTTATTATTTGATGGTCGTAGCCTGCTGCCATCTTAGATTTAGGTTTAGATTAGGCATTTTTCCAACCTGCACATACAGGTTAAACGACACCCTTGAACTGTGATCACTTGTATCTGTCTTTACTGTTGCCGCCATGAGTTCCTTACAACAAGAACCTAAGAGAATTGAATGGGCACACGCCCTGTGAAAAAGGGGCGAGAAAGGGATACGCGCCGCTTGTTTCCAAGGCTGGGGAAGCCGACAAATATATGACATTAATTGGACTGAGAACCAATTACCCTGCCAAAGAGCCACGGGACGTTGGGGAGTCCCAGTGCCACAAAGGTGGGATATATAGAGGTGTGTACCAGAGTGATACCCGAAGGGGCTTAATAGAAGGTGGTAAAAAGCTGAAAAGCATATAAGAAGAAGAGTGTGTCTTTTCATTCCCCAAAGGAGGAGGAGAAAGCCATCCAGAAGGCATTTATAATTTTAACTGGCACACTCCATATACAAGGACTGCGGGCTGTGTAAAGACTTTCTAAAGGAACTCTGAGACGGATAATGCATAAGTCCTCTACGAGTCGGGCCTGGCAGCAGCCCATTCCGAGGCTTTTGGGCAAGCCTCCTTTTCCTTTCAGTTAGATTTTCTAGAGTGCTAGGGCCAGTTAGTAACTAGGAATTTTGTCTCGGGGCTCTTTCATTTTTGGACTGGCTTCGACGAGCACCCTTAGTTTTTGTTTTAGAAGGCAGGGCAGGGAACTTCCCTCATAGCGATAGGGCCACATAGGACTTTTTCTTTTATTTGAATAAACAGGTATACACCAGGACCCGTTGTAGTCCGAGTCCTTCTCCTGGTTGGCCAAAGCACCCTCTGAGGAAGCCAGGGCCCCACTTTTTATCCTCCTTGCTCCTCATCTCACGCCTGGGAGGAGAGGCCTGTCTGGGGACACTGGGCAAGATTCCTGGGAGAAGGGAGCTGGCATTCTGGCCCCTGCCCCGAAAGCCTGACGAAAGCCTGACAAACGCCGCGCTTTGCCCTGCCGGGCTTTGCCCTGCCGGGCAAAATTCCCAGCAGACCCCACTCGGCCCATCACCTGAGCAAGTTAGAGTGAGGCGAGATAGAGAGAAAGAGAGAGAGAGAGAGAGAGGGGGAGGGGGCCTCGACCTGCCCAACAAGGCGCTAAAATAAAACAAATAATGAGGTGAAATGAGCCACTCGGTTTTCATACCTCGTGCCTTTCTTTTGGTTCGTGTCTCCCAGAACCCCTTGTGCGTCCCTTAGGGTAATGCATGGAATCCCCAGACAGATCCCTCCCCTCTTCTGCCATTCTCCCAACATGGTGTACAATGTATCTTATCTACCTCAGCGAGAGGGCTTGGCAGTGGTAACGTGATGAAGTGAAACAAACGGGCAGCCATCTGCAGAGGCCCGTGGCAGGCGTGTGGGAGGAAGCCATGTTGTGCCTGGGCTCTTTGCGTGCCTCACTAACCAGCAACTCTCTCACCAGCATGTCGCGCGCGCACACACACACAGCCCTCTGGCAAAGCTCAAACCATTGGCACGCTCAGGGGAAAGGGTAGAGGTGCAAGCCGAGCAGGATACAGAGCCCTGGCTCTCCCTTCAGGAGACACATACCCAGAGTGCAGTTACCTCCTTGTGTTATGGGGCGGCGCTGTGTCCAAAGGGTAAATAAACCAGAATGCCTGCCCCTCGGCGAGAGCGAGAGGCCCTAGTGGGACTGGAGGGGAATCGGACCGGCTTGGGCCGTACCCTGGTGGCCAGGCATATACCAGCGCCCGTGAACCGAAAAACATGTGGGCATTTTGCGGGCCTGGTTTTGTGTCCAGGGAGAGGAAACCCCAACCCCTCCCCCTCGCGTGGGCAAGTGAAGAGCAGGGGCATATAATGGAGCAGCTCGTTTTGTGACAATGTGGCGGCTCTTAAAAGAGCCTTTGTGGTGTTTTCTGCGGTTGCGGTGCTGCTTTGACTCAAGCCCTCTCGCCCCGGATGCGGCGGGCCAGCTGGATGTCCTTGGGCATGATGGTGACCCTCTTGGCGTGGATGGCGCAGAGGTTCGTGTCCTCAAAGAGCCCGACCAGGTAGGCCTCGCTGGCCTCCTGCAGGGCCATGACGGCCGAGCTCTGGAAGCGCAGGTCGGTCTTAAAGTCCTGGGCGATTTCTCGCACCAGGCGCTGGAAGGGCAGTTTTCGGATGAGCAGCTCCGTGGATTTCTGGTAGCGGCGGATCTCCCTCAGAGCCACAGTGCCGGGACGGTAGCGGTGAGGTTTCTTCACGCCGCCAGTGGCGGGGGCGCTCTTACGGGCAGCCTTGGTGGCCAGCTGCTTGCGAGGCGCCTTGCCTCCGGTGGACTTGCGGGCGGTCTGCTTAGTACGGGCCATGGCAGCACTGCGAGCTCTGCTTTCTCTGCAAGCGATAGATACAACAGACTCCGGCGGGAGGGGAGCCGGCATATAAAGACCAAGCTCTCCTCCAATTGGCTGGGCACCGGTTTGAAAAAGCCCGCGGTGCACTGCGATTGGTCAGTGTCAGAAGGCGTGGCTATGAAACGCAGACGCGGACAGGAGGTCTTTGATTGGCTGGCCAAACAAAACGGAAAGGAAAGAGCGATTGCCATAGGTTGTGCTCGGCCCTTCATGAAACGCTCTTGGCAGATGAAATAGCCCGCCCACCCCCAGCCCCAATTCATCCTCCCAGTGCCCTCCCCCACCAGCCCTCGGACCCGGGGCTAGCGAGCACAGTGAATCGGCCTCTGAAGTCGGACCTCGTTACACACATGCCCCGTGTGCTGGCTGACATGTCACATCATCATCATCATCATCATCATTTGCTAGGCAGCGCCTCCAAACTCCACGGTTAAAGAGTTAATGGTGGGGCATGCGACCTGGCGCAACACCCCCAATCTGTGTGTGCACGATGCCCAAAGGTCTCAACTGACGCGGGCTTATAGGTGGGTGCCGACTGGCCAGGGTCACGCGTGGCGTCCGAGGCGAGCGGGGACTCTCGCAACGGCCCCGTGCATTATTACACTTTGTCTTTCGAACATGCAGTTGTATCGCAGTACATGTCAGGCAGAGGCATGAGCTAGCTCGCTTTCAGATACTGTGGGCGGCTCTTAAAAGAGCCTTTTGTGTTTTTAAGGTCTCGGCGAGAGACTCTACTTCTTCTTGGGCGCAGCCTTTTTGGGCTTTGCCGCTTTGGGTTTGACGGCCTTGGGCTTCACGACCTTGGCCGGGCTCTTCTTTGCCGCTTTCGCCTTCACTGCTTTGGCTTTTGCGGGGCTCTTGGCGGCCTTCTTGGCTGGAGCAGCCTTGGGCTTTTTTGGGCTCTTGGCGGCTGCCGGCTTCTTCACCTTCTTGGGACTCTTCTTGACTCCGGCGGCCACCTTTTTGGGTTTCTTGGCAGCACCGGCAGGCTTCTTTGCTGCGGGCGTCTTGCTCTTGGCTGCCGCTTTCTTGGCCACCTTCTCCTTGCCCTGCGTCTGCTTCTTGTTGAGCTTGAAGGATCCAGAGGCCCCGGTGCCCTTGAGCTGGGCTAGGGCGCCTTTCCTCACCAGGCTCTTGAGGGCAATCTTGACTCTGCTGTTGTTCTTGTCCACGTCATATCCCCCGGCGCCCAGAGCCTTCTTGACGGCAGACAGGGAGACTCCCTTCCTCTCAGTGGAGGCCGCCACGCACTTGAGGACGAGGTCGGACACGCTGGGCCCAGCGGGCTTTTTGGCCTTGGCAGTGCCGGCTGCTCTCTTCTGCTTCTTCTTGGCGGCAGCGGCGGGTTCCGCCGGCGGAGCCACGGCAGCGGGTGCAGTTTCAGCCATTGTTCTGCAGGAGGACTCAGTCAGCGCTCACAGATCAGTAATGGGCGGCCCGGCAACCGCCGTGCATATATAGGGAGGAGCTTCCACCTGATTGGTCCAGAGAATGGGAGGCTGGGCCCAGCACACCGCGCTGTCCCTGCTAAAGACACACTGTGTTTCCTCTGCTTAAATAATCCATTTTTTAAAAGTTACCCGCGTACATTTATTTCATCTTGCATGTGGCAACAGGACCGCAACACCTCCCAGCTCTTATCCAAAAGCATCTCCCTCTTGGAGAGGCGCCGGCTCCCTTTTAAGCGCCTTGTAAAGCTGGCATCCCGCCGTCAGCTCAGACACAAACATGAGCAAACTTTGTTTTCCACTTCATATTCGACCACTCTTCCTCACCTGCCCCACATAACAGCGTGAGCATAACCTTGTTCACTTCTTTCCCTACAGTCCCCGATAAAGTTTTCGCTCCTCACCTTCCGCGGACCAGAGAAAAAGCGCGTTGAAGAGGAAGGAAATAACACAGCTCTGTGTGTGTTAGCCAAGCCTAGAAACGCCCCTTCAAATGGACATAGGCCTGCATGCCCCAAGTGCTTCTATGTTTTTGGAGCCCGATCCCCTCATATTTCACAAGAGGGGAGTGTGGTGGGTGGCTGTGGGGTGCTTGGGAGGGGGGGGAATGGGGGGGGTGAGGGCAGGGCAGAGAGAGAGAGAGAGAGAGAGATTGATTTCATGTTTCATGGGGGGTTATTCTCACTTCCAGGGTTCAATTAGTGAGCCCATTTTCTGGCAGCCAGCTTGTCGAACGAGATTGTCTTTGCATCCTACATGCATGCAAGGGCAGTGTTGGCCTGCAGTCACTTTCCTCTACATTATCTTGGGCCTTCTGCCCTCTCGTCAGGCACTGGCCTGGCCATGAAGGAGAATGCGTGGGCTTGGCAGGCCAAGCACACAGGAGGGCATGTCTCACCTAAAGGGGGAACGTCTATGTGGGACAGGAGAGGCAGAAATCAGTGCCTGTGGGACACGCAGGGGGAGAAGAGTTGACACACCCTGTCCCCTCCACCGCCCTGCGCAGCGGCTAGGCAGGTGGGCCTGCTCCGCAAGACCCTCCCTAGCGGTCTGGGCAAGTGGGACCACGCTGGGAGTGATATCCCTCTCAGGGACAAGGACTCCCAAGTTCAATGAGGACCTCCCTGAGCCGACTACATTGTCCGCCGTCATGGGACTTGAAAAAACGGTTTGTTCTCATATTTTGACGACAACTACCAGTGATCCTCCTTCCACCCCGTTGTTGGCTTCAGGTAAGGCTGGGTTTCATCAGAGTGACGCCGTCAAGGAAGAAGGACCACACCTTTTTCGATTGTGCTGGCCTACTTCCACACAGTAGGAACTGTGAATGGGGAGAGACCTGATACACAGAGAGTGACTCCTACGGAAGGAGGAGAATCCTCAATACGCAGTGGCGAGCCTCTGTGGATATGTCCTGGAGCTACGCCGTGCCGGTGGTGGCGTAGCTGAAGGCCGCAAGGCGGCGTGCTCTGACCGAGCAAGAGGCTCTGGACAGGAGCGGAACGAAGACGGGAAGAAAACCGCCTTCCCTGGTGGCGTGTCCACTAGGAGACAGCGGTGGGCCTGGCGCCCACCAACCAACGCCGAGACCAGAGGAAAGAAAGGAGCCCTGGTCCCTCGAGCTCCAACCGGCGAGGGCCTGTACCGGCGAGATGAGACGAGCACGGACAGGGACGCAAACGCTCCAAAGGTGAGGACACCAGTGAGGGCTATAATGGTTGGGGGTCAAAGACTGCCAAAGCCGTCCGCGGTAGGAGAGGCTGGGAAAAAGGAACGGGCACAAGACACAGGTAAAACCGAGTGGGAGGGATAAGAATACTGCATATCCCGGCTGGAGAAGCCGCCAACTGTACGAAAGTCTGTAAGAGTGGGAAGGGCACGCAACTAGGCTTGGACTGGCCTATAGGGCAATAGGCCCATGGCCGAACCAAAAACACAAAATGCTGGTGTGGGCCAGTTGTTTTGGTCAAAGTGGGCCACTTTTCTGGCCAATGTGGGCCAGTGTGATGAGTTACTTTGCTATGAGGCTAGTAGTTTTGACCAGTGTTGCTGAATCCATATTCTTACTAGTCAAACAGTGTCACAAAAGGATGGAAGGAATGAATAGCCATTTGCAACTGTGGGCCACTTTTTCATTGGTGCCCGAGACAATGTTATGGCCCAGTCCGACCCTGCACGCAACGCGACCCAAGTAAAACAGAGGGGAAGTGATGCGAACACTGTGTATCAAGCCTGGGGAAGCCGCCTTCGGGACAAGGTCAGAAACCTGAAGGTAAGGTGTCTCCCTGACTAGTCCCCGGGGATCTGTCATCCAGGTGGCCAGGACACGGCCAAAGACTTGTGAATGTGAAGGGTGAAATTGTTTTGCAATAAAAGCCGTAGTGGACCCGACGGAGGGAGGCCGACATTCGGGAGGGGTCTGAGCCCGGAAGAGGGAGACCCAGGGGCGAAGGACCATCGCCCTGGTGCAATCAGAAAAGAACATTTGTTTATTATTTTGAACATACCAGGCCCTCGGAAGCAAGAAACCTAACCACCGAAGGTCCTGAGATCGCTAGGGACTTTTGTGGGTCTGAGCCCGGAAGAGGGCGATCCAGCGGTGAAAAGTCCTCACCCAACGTACAAGCGGAAAGGAACTTTTTGTTTGTTATTTCGAACACATCAGGTCCTCGGAAGCAAGAGACATTTTGTAGAAAAGAAACGTAGCCACCGAAGGTCCTGATAGCTGAGCACGGCACTGTCGTCTCGTGCTGGGAAAGCTCGAGAGAGAGAGAGAGAGAGAGTGTGCTGTGCTCTGGAGTCCCGCCTTGTCCCATGCTCAAAACGGGGGCGAGGGAGACCCCCCAGCTGCCACATCCTGACTTATCATTTGTGAACACTTCTTTCTTTCTTGTGAATCCTATCCCACACTCTTTTTGTATTTAGTTGTAAGGATTGGCAATAGTTTTTTTGTTCTAGTAGAGGCCCTTTTTATTTGACAAGACGGCGCTAGGACTGCCTTGTTATTATTTGATGGTCGTAGCCTGCTGCCATCTTAGATTTAGGTTTAGATTAGGCATTTTTCCAACCTGCACATACAGGTTAAACGACACCCTTGAACTGTGATCACTTGTATCTGTCTTTACTGTTGCCGCCATGAGTTCCTTACAACAAGAACCTAAGAGAATTGAATGGGCACACGCCCTGTGAAAAAGGGGCGAGAAAGGGATACGCGCCGCTTGTTTCCAAGGCTGGGGAAGCCGACAAATATATGACATTAATTGGACTGAGAACCAATTACCCTGCCAAAGAGCCACGGGACGTTGGGGAGTCCCAGTGCCACAAAGGTGGGATATATAGAGGTGTGTACCAGAGTGATACCCGAAGGGGCTTAATAGAAGGTGGTAAAAAGCTGAAAAGCATATAAGAAGAAGAGTGTGTCTTTTCATTCCCCAAAGGAGGAGGAGAAAGCCATCCAGAAGGCATTTATAATTTTAACTGGCACACTCCATATACAAGGACTGCGGGCTGTGTAAAGACTTTCTAAAGGAACTCTGAGACGGATAATGCATAAGTCCTCTACGAGTCGGGCCTGGCAGCAGCCCATTCCGAGGCTTTTGGGCAAGCCTCCTTTTCCTTTCAGTTAGATTTTCTAGAGTGCTAGGGCCAGTTAGTAACTAGGAATTTTGTCTCGGGGCTCTTTCATTTTTGGACTGGCTTCGACGAGCACCCTTAGTTTTTGTTTTAGAAGGCAGGGCAGGGAACTTCCCTCATAGCGATAGGGCCACATAGGACTTTTTCTTTTATTTGAATAAACAGGTATACACCAGGACCCGTTGTAGTCCGAGTCCTTCTCCTGGTTGGCCAAAGCACCCTCTGAGGAAGCCAGGGCCCCACTTTTTATCCTCCTTGCTCCTCATCTCACGCCTGGGAGGAGAGGCCTGTCTGGGGACACTGGGCAAGATTCCTGGGAGAAGGGAGCTGGCATTCTGGCCCCTGCCCCGAAAGCCTGACGAACGCCTGACAAACGCCGCGCTTTGCCCTGCCGGGCTTTGCCCTGCCGGGCAAAATTCCCAGCAGACCCCACTCGGCCCATCACCTGAGCAAGTTAGAGTGAGGCGAGATAGAGAGAAAGAGAGAGAGAGAGAGAGGGGGAGGGGGCCTCGACCTGCCCAACAAGGCGCTAAAATAAAACAAATAATGAGGTGAAATGAGCCACTCGGTTTTCATACCTCGTGCCTTTCTTTTGGTTCGTGTCTCCCAGAACCCCTTGTGCGTCCCTTAGGGTAATGCATGGAATCCCCAGACAGATCCCTCCCCTCTTCTGCCATTCTCCCAACATGGTGTACAATGTATCTTATCTACCTCAGCGAGAGGGCTTGGCAGTGGTAACGTGATGAAGTGAAACAAACGGGCAGCCATCTGCAGAGGCCCGTGGCAGGCGTGTGGGAGGAAGCCATGTTGTGCCTGGGCTCTTTGCGTGCCTCACTAACCAGCAACTCTCTCACCAGCATGTCGCGCGCGCACACACACACAGCCCTCTGGCAAAGCTCAAACCATTGGCACGCTCAGGGGAAAGGGTAGAGGTGCAAGCCGAGCAGGATACAGAGCCCTGGCTCTCCCTTCAGGAGACACATACCCAGAGTGCAGTTACCTCCTTGTGTTATGGGGCGGCGCTGTGTCCAAAGGGTAAATAAACCAGAATGCCTGCCCCTCGGCGAGAGCGAGAGGCCCTAGTGGGACTGGAGGGGAATCGGACCGGCTTGGGCCGTACCCTGGTGGCCAGGCATATACCAGCGCCCGTGAACCGAAAAACATGTGGGCATTTTGCGGGCCTGGTTTTGTGTCCAGGGAGAGGAAACCCCAACCCCTCCCCCTCGCGTGGGCAAGTGAAGAGCAGGGGCATATAATGGAGCAGCTCGTTTTGTGACAATGTGGCGGCTCTTAAAAGAGCCTTTGTGGTGTTTTCTGCGGTTGCGGTGCTGCTTTGACTCAAGCCCTCTCGCCCCGGATGCGGCGGGCCAGCTGGATGTCCTTGGGCATGATGGTGACCCTCTTGGCGTGGATGGCGCAGAGGTTCGTGTCCTCAAAGAGCCCGACCAGGTAGGCCTCGCTGGCCTCCTGCAGGGCCATGACGGCCGAGCTCTGGAAGCGCAGGTCGGTCTTAAAGTCCTGGGCGATTTCTCGCACCAGGCGCTGGAAGGGCAGTTTTCGGATGAGCAGCTCCGTGGATTTCTGGTAGCGGCGGATCTCCCTCAGAGCCACAGTGCCGGGACGGTAGCGGTGAGGTTTCTTCACGCCGCCAGTGGCGGGGGCGCTCTTACGGGCAGCCTTGGTGGCCAGCTGCTTGCGAGGCGCCTTGCCTCCGGTGGACTTGCGGGCGGTCTGCTTAGTACGGGCCATGGCAGCACTGCGAGCTCTGCTTTCTCTGCAAGCGATAGATACAACAGACTCCGGCGGGAGGGGAGCCGGCATATAAAGACCAAGCTCTCCTCCAATTGGCTGGGCACCGGTTTGAAAAAGCCCGCGGTGCACTGCGATTGGTCAGTGTCAGAAGGCGTGGCTATGAAACGCAGACGCGGACAGGAGGTCTTTGATTGGCTGGCCAAACAAAACGGAAAGGAAAGAGCGATTGCCATAGGTTGTGCTCGGCCCTTCATGAAACGCTCTTGGCAGATGAAATAGCCCGCCCACCCCCAGCCCCAATTCATCCTCCCAGTGCCCTCCCCCACCAGCCCTCGGACCCGGGGCTAGCGAGCACAGTGAATCGGCCTCTGAAGTCGGACCTCGTTACACACATGCCCCGTGTGCTGGCTGACATGTCACATCATCATCATCATCATCATCATTTGCTAGGCAGCGCCTCCAAACTCCACGGTTAAAGAGTTAATGGTGGGGCATGCGACCTGGCGCAACACCCCCAATCTGTGTGTGCACGATGCCCAAAGGTCTCAACTGACGCGGGCTTATAGGTGGGTGCCGACTGGCCAGGGTCACGCGTGGCGTCCGAGGCGAGCGGGGACTCTCGCAACGGCCCCGTGCATTATTACACTTTGTCTTTCGAACATGCAGTTGTATCGCAGTACATGTCAGGCAGAGGCATGAGCTAGCTCGCTTTCAGATACTGTGGGCGGCTCTTAAAAGAGCCTTTTGTGTTTTTAAGGTCTCGGCGAGAGACTCTACTTCTTCTTGGGCGCAGCCTTTTTGGGCTTTGCCGCTTTGGGTTTGACGGCCTTGGGCTTCACGACCTTGGCCGGGCTCTTCTTTGCCGCTTTCGCCTTCACTGCTTTGGCTTTTGCGGGGCTCTTGGCGGCCTTCTTGGCTGGAGCAGCCTTGGGCTTTTTTGGGCTCTTGGCGGCTGCCGGCTTCTTCACCTTCTTGGGACTCTTCTTGACTCCGGCGGCCACCTTTTTGGGTTTCTTGGCAGCACCGGCAGGCTTCTTTGCTGCGGGCGTCTTGCTCTTGGCTGCCGCTTTCTTGGCCACCTTCTCCTTGCCCTGCGTCTGCTTCTTGTTGAGCTTGAAGGATCCAGAGGCCCCGGTGCCCTTGAGCTGGGCTAGGGCGCCTTTCCTCACCAGGCTCTTGAGGGCAATCTTGACTCTGCTGTTGTTCTTGTCCACGTCATATCCCCCGGCGCCCAGAGCCTTCTTGACGGCAGACAGGGAGACTCCCTTCCTCTCAGTGGAGGCCGCCACGCACTTGAGGACGAGGTCGGACACGCTGGGCCCAGCGGGCTTTTTGGCCTTGGCAGTGCCGGCTGCTCTCTTCTGCTTCTTCTTGGCGGCAGCGGCGGGTTCCGCCGGCGGAGCCACGGCAGCGGGTGCAGTTTCAGCCATTGTTCTGCAGGAGGACTCAGTCAGCGCTCACAGATCAGTAATGGGCGGCCCGGCAACCGCCGTGCATATATAGGGAGGAGCTTCCACCTGATTGGTCCAGAGAATGGGAGGCTGGGCCCAGCACACCGCGCTGTCCCTGCTAAAGACACACTGTGTTTCCTCTGCTTAAATAATCCATTTTTTAAAAGTTACCCGCGTACATTTATTTCATCTTGCATGTGGCAACAGGACCGCAACACCTCCCAGCTCTTATCCAAAAGCATCTCCCTCTTGGAGAGGCGCCGGCTCCCTTTTAAGCGCCTTGTAAAGCTGGCATCCCGCCGTCAGCTCAGACACAAACATGAGCAAACTTTGTTTTCCACTTCATATTCGACCACTCTTCCTCACCTGCCCCACATAACAGCGTGAGCATAACCTTGTTCACTTCTTTCCCTACAGTCCCCGATAAAGTTTTCGCTCCTCACCTTCCGCGGACCAGAGAAAAAGCGCGTTGAAGAGGAAGGAAATAACACAGCTCTGTGTGTGTTAGCCAAGCCTAGAAACGCCCCTTCAAATGGACATAGGCCTGCATGCCCCAAGTGCTTCTATGTTTTTGGAGCCCGATCCCCTCATATTTCACAAGAGGGGAGTGTGGTGGGTGGCTGTGGGGTGCTTGGGAGGGGGGGGAATGGGGGGGGTGAGGGCAGGGCAGAGAGAGAGAGAGAGAGAGAGATTGATTTCATGTTTCATGGGGGGTTATTCTCACTTCCAGGGTTCAATTAGTGAGCCCATTTTCTGGCAGCCAGCTTGTCGAACGAGATTGTCTTTGCATCCTACATGCATGCAAGGGCAGTGTTGGCCTGCAGTCACTTTCCTCTACATTATCTTGGGCCTTCTGCCCTCTCGTCAGGCACTGGCCTGGCCATGAAGGAGAATGCGTGGGCTTGGCAGGCCAAGCACACAGGAGGGCATGTCTCACCTAAAGGGGGAACGTCTATGTGGGACAGGAGAGGCAGAAATCAGTGCCTGTGGGACACGCAGGGGGAGAAGAGTTGACACACCCTGTCCCCTCCACCGCCCTGCGCAGCGGCTAGGCAGGTGGGCCTGCTCCGCAAGACCCTCCCTAGCGGTCTGGGCAAGTGGGACCACGCTGGGAGTGATATCCCTCTCAGGGACAAGGACTCCCAAGTTCAATGAGGACCTCCCTGAGCCGACTACATTGTCCGCCGTCATGGGACTTGAAAAAACGGTTTGTTCTCATATTTTGACGACAACTACCAGTGATCCTCCTTCCACCCCGTTGTTGGCTTCAGGTAAGGCTGGGTTTCATCAGAGTGACGCCGTCAAGGAAGAAGGACCACACCTTTTTCGATTGTGCTGGCCTACTTCCACACAGTAGGAACTGTGAATGGGGAGAGACCTGATACACAGAGAGTGACTCCTACGGAAGGAGGAGAATCCTCAATACGCAGTGGCGAGCCTCTGTGGATATGTCCTGGAGCTACGCCGTGCCGGTGGTGGCGTAGCTGAAGGCCGCAAGGCGGCGTGCTCTGACCGAGCAAGAGGCTCTGGACAGGAGCGGAACGAAGACGGGAAGAAAACCGCCTTCCCTGGTGGCGTGTCCACTAGGAGACAGCGGTGGGCCTGGCGCCCACCAACCAACGCCGAGACCAGAGGAAAGAAAGGAGCCCTGGTCCCTCGAGCTCCAACCGGCGAGGGCCTGTACCGGCGAGATGAGACGAGCACGGACAGGGACGCAAACGCTCCAAAGGTGAGGACACCAGTGAGGGCTATAATGGTTGGGGGTCAAAGACTGCCAAAGCCGTCCGCGGTAGGAGAGGCTGGGAAAAAGGAACGGGCACAAGACACAGGTAAAACCGAGTGGGAGGGATAAGAATACTGCATATCCCGGCTGGAGAAGCCGCCAACTGTACGAAAGTCTGTAAGAGTGGGAAGGGCACGCAACTAGGCTTGGACTGGCCTATAGGGCAATAGGCCCATGGCCGAACCAAAAACACAAAATGCTGGTGTGGGCCAGTTGTTTTGGTCAAAGTGGGCCACTTTTCTGGCCAATGTGGGCCAGTGTGATGAGTTACTTTGCTATGAGGCTAGTAGTTTTGACCAGTGTTGCTGAATCCATATTCTTACTAGTCAAACAGTGTCACAAAAGGATGGAAGGAATGAATAGCCATTTGCAACTGTGGGCCACTTTTTCATTGGTGCCCGAGACAATGTTATGGCCCAGTCCGACCCTGCACGCAACGCGACCCAAGTAAAACAGAGGGGAAGTGATGCGAACACTGTGTATCAAGCCTGGGGAAGCCGCCTTCGGGACAAGGTCAGAAACCTGAAGGTAAGGTGTCTCCCTGACTAGTCCCCGGGGATCTGTCATCCAGGTGGCCAGGACACGGCCAAAGACTTGTGAATGTGAAGGGTGAAATTGTTTTGCAATAAAAGCCGTAGTGGACCCGACGGAGGGAGGCCGACATTCGGGAGGGGTCTGAGCCCGGAAGAGGGAGACCCAGGGGCGAAGGACCATCGCCCTGGTGCAATCAGAAAAGAACATTTGTTTATTATTTTGAACATACCAGGCCCTCGGAAGCAAGAAACCTAACCACCGAAGGTCCTGAGATCGCTAGGGACTTTTGTGGGTCTGAGCCCGGAAGAGGGCGATCCAGCGGTGAAAAGTCCTCACCCAACGTACAAGCGGAAAGGAACTTTTTGTTTGTTATTTCGAACACATCAGGTCCTCGGAAGCAAGAGACATTTTGTAGAAAAGAAACGTAGCCACCGAAGGTCCTGATAGCTGAGCACGGCACTGTCGTCTCGTGCTGGGAAAGCTCGAGAGAGAGAGAGAGAGAGAGAGAGAGAGAGAGAGAGTGTGCTGTGCTCTGGAGTCCCGCCTTGTCCCATGCTCAAAACCGGGGCGAGGGAGACCCCCCAGCTGCCACATCCTGACTTATCATTTGTGAACACTTCTTTCTTTCTTGTGAATCCTATCCCACACTCTTTTTGTATTTAGTTGTAAGGATTGGCAATAGTTTTTTTGTTCTAGTAGAGGCCCTTTTTATTTGACAAGACGGCGCTAGGACTGCCTTGTTATTATTTGATGGTCGTAGCCTGCTGCCATCTTAGATTTAGGTTTAGATTAGGCATTTTTCCAACCTGCACATACAGGTTAAACGACACCCTTGAACTGTGATCACTTGTATCTGTCTTTACAGGAGAATGCTTGGGCTTGGCAGGCCAAGCACACAGGAGGGCATGTCTCACCTAAAGGGGGAACGTCTATGTGGGACAGGAGAGGCAGAAATCAGTGCCTGTGGGACACGCAGGGGGAGAAGAGTTGACACACCCTGTCCCCTCCACCGCCCTGCGCAGCGGCTAGGCAGGTGGGCCTGCTCCGCAAGACCCTCCCTAGGGGTCTGGGCAAGTGGGACCACGCTGGGAGTGATATCCCTCTCAGGGACAAGGACTCCCAAGTTCAATGAGGACCTCCCTGAGCCGACTACATTGTCCGCCGTCATGGGACTTGAAAAAACGGTTTGTTCTCATATTTTGACGACAACTACCAGTGATCCTCCTTCCACCCCGTTGTTGGCTTCAGGTAAGGCTGGGTTTCATCAGAGTGACGCCGTCAAGGAAGAAGGACCACACCTTTTTCGATTGTGCTGGCCTACTTCCACACAGTAGGAACTGTGAATGGGGAGAGACCTGATACACAGAGAGTGACTCCTACGGAAGGAGGAGAATCCTCAATACGCAGTGGCGAGCCTCTGTGGATATGTCCTGGAGCTACGCCGTGCCGGTGGTGGCGTAGCTGAAGGCCGCAAGGCGGCGTGCTCTGACCGAGCAAGAGGCTCTGGACAGGAGCGGAACGAAGACGGGAAGAAAACCGCCTTCCCTGGTGGCGTGTCCACTAGGAGACAGCGGTGGGCCTGGCGCCCACCAACCAACGCCGAGACCAGAGGAAAGAAAGGAGCCCTGGTCCCTCGAGCTCCAACCGGCGAGGGCCTGTACCGGCGAGATGAGACGAGCACGGACAGGGACGCAAACGCTCCAAAGGTGAGGACACCAGTGAGGGCTATAATGGTTGGGGGTCAAAGACTGCCAAAGCCGTCCGCGGTAGGAGAGGCTGGGAAAAAGGAACGGGCACAAGACACAGGTAAAACCGAGTGGGAGGGATAAGAATACTGCATATCCCGGCTGGAGAAGCCGCCAACTGTACGAAAGTCTGTAAGAGTGGGAAGGGCACGCAACTAGGCTTGGACTGGCCTATAGGGCAATAGGCCCATGGCCGAACCAAAAACACAAAATGCTGGTGTGGGCCAGTTGTTTTGGTCAAAGTGGGCCACTTTTCTGGCCAATGTGGGCCAGTGTGATGAGTTACTTTGCTATGAGGCTAGTAGTTTTGACCAGTGTTGCTGAATCCATATTCTTACTAGTCAAACAGTGTCACAAAAGGATGGAAGGAATGAATAGCCATTTGCAACTGTGGGCCACTTTTTCATTGGTGCCCGAGACAATGTTATGGCCCAGTCCGACCCTGCACGCAACGCGACCCAAGTAAAACAGAGGGGAAGTGATGCGAACACTGTGTATCAAGCCTGGGGAAGCCGCCTTCGGGACAAGGTCAGAAACCTGAAGGTAAGGTGTCTCCCTGACTAGTCCCCGGGGATCTGTCATCCAGGTGGCCAGGACACGGCCAAAGACTTGTGAATGTGAAGGGTGAAATTGTTTTGCAATAAAAGCCGTAGTGGACCCGACGGAGGGAGGCCGACATTCGGGAGGGGTCTGAGCCCGGAAGAGGGAGACCCAGGGGCGAAGGACCATCGCCCTGGTGCAATCAGAAAAGAACATTTGTTTATTATTTTGAACATACCAGGCCCTCGGAAGCAAGAAACCTAACCACCGAAGGTCCTGAGATCGCTAGGGACTTTTGTGGGTCTGAGCCCGGAAGAGGGCGATCCAGCGGTGAAAAGTCCTCACCCAACGTACAAGCGGAAAGGAACTTTTTGTTTGTTATTTCGAACACATCAGGTCCTCGGAAGCAAGAGACATTTTGTAGAAAAGAAACGTAGCCACCGAAGGTCCTGATAGCTGAGCACGGCACTGTCGTCTCGTGCTGGGAAAGCTCGAGAGAGAGAGAGAGAGAGAGTGTGCTGTGCTCTGGAGTCCCGCCTTGTCCCATGCTCAAAACGGGGGCGAGGGAGACCCCCCAGCTGCCACATCCTGACTTATCATTTGTGAACACTTCTTTCTTTCTTGTGAATCCTATCCCACACTCTTTTTGTATTTAGTTGTAAGGATTGGCAATAGTTTTTTTGTTCTAGTAGAGGCCCTTTTTATTTGACAAGACGGCGCTAGGACTGCCTTGTTATTATTTGATGGTCGTAGCCTGCTGCCATCTTAGATTTAGGTTTAGATTAGGCATTTTTCCAACCTGCACATACAGGTTAAACGACACCCTTGAACTGTGATCACTTGTATCTGTCTTTACTGTTGCCGCCATGAGTTCCTTACAACAAGAACCTAAGAGAATTGAATGGGCACACGCCCTGTGAAAAAGGGGCGAGAAAGGGATACGCGCCGCTTGTTTCCAAGGCTGGGGAAGCCGACAAATATATGACATTAATTGGACTGAGAACCAATTACCCTGCCAAAGAGCCACGGGACGTTGGGGAGTCCCAGTGCCACAAAGGTGGGATATATAGAGGTGTGTACCAGAGTGATACCCGAAGGGGCTTAATAGAAGGTGGTAAAAAGCTGAAAAGCATATAAGAAGAAGAGTGTGTCTTTTCATTCCCCAAAGGAGGAGGAGAAAGCCATCCAGAAGGCATTTATAATTTTAACTGGCACACTCCATATACAAGGACTGCGGGCTGTGTAAAGACTTTCTAAAGGAACTCTGAGACGGATAATGCATAAGTCCTCTACGAGTCGGGCCTGGCAGCAGCCCATTCCGAGGCTTTTGGGCAAGCCTCCTTTTCCTTTCAGTTAGATTTTCTAGAGTGCTAGGGCCAGTTAGTAACTAGGAATTTTGTCTCGGGGCTCTTTCATTTTTGGACTGGCTTCGACGAGCACCCTTAGTTTTTGTTTTAGAAGGCAGGGCAGGGAACTTCCCTCATAGCGATAGGGCCACATAGGACTTTTTCTTTTATTTGAATAAACAGGTATACACCAGGACCCGTTGTAGTCCGAGTCCTTCTCCTGGTTGGCCAAAGCACCCTCTGAGGAAGCCAGGGCCCCACTTTTTATCCTCCTTGCTCCTCATCTCACGCCTGGGAGGAGAGGCCTGTCTGGGGACACTGGGCAAGATTCCTGGGAGAAGGGAGCTGGCATTCTGGCCCCTGCCCCGAAAGCCTGACGAACGCCTGACAAACGCCGCGCTTTGCCCTGCCGGGCTTTGCCCTGCCGGGCAAAATTCCCAGCAGACCCCACTCGGCCCATCACCTGAGCAAGTTAGAGTGAGGCGAGATAGAGAGAAAGAGAGAGAGAGAGAGAGAGGGGGAGGGGGCCTCGACCTGCCCAACAAGGCGCTAAAATAAAACAAATAATGAGGTGAAATGAGCCACTCGGTTTTCATACCTCGTGCCTTTCTTTTGGTTCGTGTCTCCCAGAACCCCTTGTGCGTCCCTTAGGGTAATGCATGGAATCCCCAGACAGATCCCTCCCCTCTTCTGCCATTCTCCCAACATGGTGTACAATGTATCTTATCTACCTCAGCGAGAGGGCTTGGCAGTGGTAACGTGATGAAGTGAAACAAACGGGCAGCCATCTGCAGAGGCCCGTGGCAGGCGTGTGGGAGGAAGCCATGTTGTGCCTGGGCTCTTTGCGTGCCTCACTAACCAGCAACTCTCTCACCAGCATGTCGCGCGCGCACACACACACAGCCCTCTGGCAAAGCTCAAACCATTGGCACGCTCAGGGGAAAGGGTAGAGGTGCAAGCCGAGCAGGATACAGAGCCCTGGCTCTCCCTTCAGGAGACACATACCCAGAGTGCAGTTACCTCCTTGTGTTATGGGGCGGCGCTGTGTCCAAAGGGTAAATAAACCAGAATGCCTGCCCCTCGGCGAGAGCGAGAGGCCCTAGTGGGACTGGAGGGGAATCGGACCGGCTTGGGCCGTACCCTGGTGGCCAGGCATATACCAGCGCCCGTGAACCGAAAAACATGTGGGCATTTTGCGGGCCTGGTTTTGTGTCCAGGGAGAGGAAACCCCAACCCCTCCCCCTCGCGTGGGCAAGTGAAGAGCAGGGGCATATAATGGAGCAGCTCGTTTTGTGACAATGTGGCGGCTCTTAAAAGAGCCTTTGTGGTGTTTTCTGCGGTTGCGGTGCTGCTTTGACTCAAGCCCTCTCGCCCCGGATGCGGCGGGCCAGCTGGATGTCCTTGGGCATGATGGTGACCCTCTTGGCGTGGATGGCGCAGAGGTTCGTGTCCTCAAAGAGCCCGACCAGGTAGGCCTCGCTGGCCTCCTGCAGGGCCATGACGGCCGAGCTCTGGAAGCGCAGGTCGGTCTTAAAGTCCTGGGCGATTTCTCGCACCAGGCGCTGGAAGGGCAGTTTTCGGATGAGCAGCTCCGTGGATTTCTGGTAGCGGCGGATCTCCCTCAGAGCCACAGTGCCGGGACGGTAGCGGTGAGGTTTCTTCACGCCGCCAGTGGCGGGGGCGCTCTTACGGGCAGCCTTGGTGGCCAGCTGCTTGCGAGGCGCCTTGCCTCCGGTGGACTTGCGGGCGGTCTGCTTAGTACGGGCCATGGCAGCACTGCGAGCTCTGCTTTCTCTGCAAGCGATAGATACAACAGACTCCGGCGGGAGGGGAGCCGGCATATAAAGACCAAGCTCTCCTCCAATTGGCTGGGCACCGGTTTGAAAAAGCCCGCGGTGCACTGCGATTGGTCAGTGTCAGAAGGCGTGGCTATGAAACGCAGACGCGGACAGGAGGTCTTTGATTGGCTGGCCAAACAAAACGGAAAGGAAAGAGCGATTGCCATAGGTTGTGCTCGGCCCTTCATGAAACGCTCTTGGCAGATGAAATAGCCCGCCCACCCCCAGCCCCAATTCATCCTCCCAGTGCCCTCCCCCACCAGCCCTCGGACCCGGGGCTAGCGAGCACAGTGAATCGGCCTCTGAAGTCGGACCTCGTTACACACATGCCCCGTGTGCTGGCTGACATGTCACATCATCATCATCATCATCATCATTTGCTAGGCAGCGCCTCCAAACTCCACGGTTAAAGAGTTAATGGTGGGGCATGCGACCTGGCGCAACACCCCCAATCTGTGTGTGCACGATGCCCAAAGGTCTCAACTGACGCGGGCTTATAGGTGGGTGCCGACTGGCCAGGGTCACGCGTGGCGTCCGAGGCGAGCGGGGACTCTCGCAACGGCCCCGTGCATTATTACACTTTGTCTTTCGAACATGCAGTTGTATCGCAGTACATGTCAGGCAGAGGCATGAGCTAGCTCGCTTTCAGATACTGTGGGCGGCTCTTAAAAGAGCCTTTTGTGTTTTTAAGGTCTCGGCGAGAGACTCTACTTCTTCTTGGGCGCAGCCTTTTTGGGCTTTGCCGCTTTGGGTTTGACGGCCTTGGGCTTCACGACCTTGGCCGGGCTCTTCTTTGCCGCTTTCGCCTTCACTGCTTTGGCTTTTGCGGGGCTCTTGGCGGCCTTCTTGGCTGGAGCAGCCTTGGGCTTTTTTGGGCTCTTGGCGGCTGCCGGCTTCTTCACCTTCTTGGGACTCTTCTTGACTCCGGCGGCCACCTTTTTGGGTTTCTTGGCAGCACCGGCAGGCTTCTTTGCTGCGGGCGTCTTGCTCTTGGCTGCCGCTTTCTTGGCCACCTTCTCCTTGCCCTGCGTCTGCTTCTTGTTGAGCTTGAAGGATCCAGAGGCCCCGGTGCCCTTGAGCTGGGCTAGGGCGCCTTTCCTCACCAGGCTCTTGAGGGCAATCTTGACTCTGCTGTTGTTCTTGTCCACGTCATATCCCCCGGCGCCCAGAGCCTTCTTGACGGCAGACAGGGAGACTCCCTTCCTCTCAGTGGAGGCCGCCACGCACTTGAGGACGAGGTCGGACACGCTGGGCCCAGCGGGCTTTTTGGCCTTGGCAGTGCCGGCTGCTCTCTTCTGCTTCTTCTTGGCGGCAGCGGCGGGTTCCGCCGGCGGAGCCACGGCAGCGGGTGCAGTTTCAGCCATTGTTCTGCAGGAGGACTCAGTCAGCGCTCACAGATCAGTAATGGGCGGCCCGGCAACCGCCGTGCATATATAGGGAGGAGCTTCCACCTGATTGGTCCAGAGAATGGGAGGCTGGGCCCAGCACACCGCGCTGTCCCTGCTAAAGACACACTGTGTTTCCTCTGCTTAAATAATCCATTTTTTAAAAGTTACCCGCGTACATTTATTTCATCTTGCATGTGGCAACAGGACCGCAACACCTCCCAGCTCTTATCCAAAAGCATCTCCCTCTTGGAGAGGCGCCGGCTCCCTTTTAAGCGCCTTGTAAAGCTGGCATCCCGCCGTCAGCTCAGACACAAACATGAGCAAACTTTGTTTTCCACTTCATATTCGACCACTCTTCCTCACCTGCCCCACATAACAGCGTGAGCATAACCTTGTTCACTTCTTTCCCTACAGTCCCCGATAAAGTTTTCGCTCCTCACCTTCCGCGGACCAGAGAAAAAGCGCGTTGAAGAGGAAGGAAATAACACAGCTCTGTGTGTGTTAGCCAAGCCTAGAAACGCCCCTTCAAATGGACATAGGCCTGCATGCCCCAAGTGCTTCTATGTTTTTGGAGCCCGATCCCCTCATATTTCACAAGAGGGGAGTGTGGTGGGTGGCTGTGGGGTGCTTGGGAGGGGGGGGAATGGGGGGGGTGAGGGCAGGGCAGAGAGAGAGAGAGAGAGAGAGATTGATTTCATGTTTCATGGGGGGTTATTCTCACTTCCAGGGTTCAATTAGTGAGCCCATTTTCTGGCAGCCAGCTTGTCGAACGAGATTGTCTTTGCATCCTACATGCATGCAAGGGCAGTGTTGGCCTGCAGTCACTTTCCTCTACATTATCTTGGGCCTTCTGCCCTCTCGTCAGGCACTGGCCTGGCCATGAAGGAGAATGCGTGGGCTTGGCAGGCCAAGCACACAGGAGGGCATGTCTCACCTAAAGGGGGAACGTCTATGTGGGACAGGAGAGGCAGAAATCAGTGCCTGTGGGACACGCAGGGGGAGAAGAGTTGACACACCCTGTCCCCTCCACCGCCCTGCGCAGCGGCTAGGCAGGTGGGCCTGCTCCGCAAGACCCTCCCTAGCGGTCTGGGCAAGTGGGACCACGCTGGGAGTGATATCCCTCTCAGGGACAAGGACTCCCAAGTTCAATGAGGACCTCCCTGAGCCGACTACATTGTCCGCCGTCATGGGACTTGAAAAAACGGTTTGTTCTCATATTTTGACGACAACTACCAGTGATCCTCCTTCCACCCCGTTGTTGGCTTCAGGTAAGGCTGGGTTTCATCAGAGTGACGCCGTCAAGGAAGAAGGACCACACCTTTTTCGATTGTGCTGGCCTACTTCCACACAGTAGGAACTGTGAATGGGGAGAGACCTGATACACAGAGAGTGACTCCTACGGAAGGAGGAGAATCCTCAATACGCAGTGGCGAGCCTCTGTGGATATGTCCTGGAGCTACGCCGTGCCGGTGGTGGCGTAGCTGAAGGCCGCAAGGCGGCGTGCTCTGACCGAGCAAGAGGCTCTGGACAGGAGCGGAACGAAGACGGGAAGAAAACCGCCTTCCCTGGTGGCGTGTCCACTAGGAGACAGCGGTGGGCCTGGCGCCCACCAACCAACGCCGAGACCAGAGGAAAGAAAGGAGCCCTGGTCCCTCGAGCTCCAACCGGCGAGGGCCTGTACCGGCGAGATGAGACGAGCACGGACAGGGACGCAAACGCTCCAAAGGTGAGGACACCAGTGAGGGCTATAATGGTTGGGGGTCAAAGACTGCCAAAGCCGTCCGCGGTAGGAGAGGCTGGGAAAAAGGAACGGGCACAAGACACAGGTAAAACCGAGTGGGAGGGATAAGAATACTGCATATCCCGGCTGGAGAAGCCGCCAACTGTACGAAAGTCTGTAAGAGTGGGAAGGGCACGCAACTAGGCTTGGACTGGCCTATAGGGCAATAGGCCCATGGCCGAACCAAAAACACAAAATGCTGGTGTGGGCCAGTTGTTTTGGTCAAAGTGGGCCACTTTTCTGGCCAATGTGGGCCAGTGTGATGAGTTACTTTGCTATGAGGCTAGTAGTTTTGACCAGTGTTGCTGAATCCATATTCTTACTAGTCAAACAGTGTCACAAAAGGATGGAAGGAATGAATAGCCATTTGCAACTGTGGGCCACTTTTTCATTGGTGCCCGAGACAATGTTATGGCCCAGTCCGACCCTGCACGCAACGCGACCCAAGTAAAACAGAGGGGAAGTGATGCGAACACTGTGTATCAAGCCTGGGGAAGCCGCCTTCGGGACAAGGTCAGAAACCTGAAGGTAAGGTGTCTCCCTGACTAGTCCCCGGGGATCTGTCATCCAGGTGGCCAGGACACGGCCAAAGACTTGTGAATGTGAAGGGTGAAATTGTTTTGCAATAAAAGCCGTAGTGGACCCGACGGAGGGAGGCCGACATTCGGGAGGGGTCTGAGCCCGGAAGAGGGAGACCCAGGGGCGAAGGACCATCGCCCTGGTGCAATCAGAAAAGAACATTTGTTTATTATTTTGAACATACCAGGCCCTCGGAAGCAAGAAACCTAACCACCGAAGGTCCTGAGATCGCTAGGGACTTTTGTGGGTCTGAGCCCGGAAGAGGGCGATCCAGCGGTGAAAAGTCCTCACCCAACGTACAAGCGGAAAGGAACTTTTTGTTTGTTATTTCGAACACATCAGGTCCTCGGAAGCAAGAGACATTTTGTAGAAAAGAAACGTAGCCACCGAAGGTCCTGATAGCTGAGCACGGCACTGTCGTCTCGTGCTGGGAAAGCTCGAGAGAGAGAGAGAGAGAGAGAGAGAGAGAGAGAGAGAGAGAGTGTGCTGTGCTCTGGAGTCCCGCCTTGTCCCATGCTCAAAACCGGGGCGAGGGAGACCCCCCAGCTGCCACATCCTGACTTATCATTTGTGAACACTTCTTTCTTTCTTGTGAATCCTATCCCACACTCTTTTTGTATTTAGTTGTAAGGATTGGCAATAGTTTTTTTGTTCTAGTAGAGGCCCTTTTTATTTGACAAGACGGCGCTAGGACTGCCTTGTTATTATTTGATGGTCGTAGCCTGCTGCCATCTTAGATTTAGGTTTAGATTAGGCATTTTTCCAACCTGCACATACAGGTTAAACGACACCCTTGAACTGTGATCACTTGTATCTGTCTTTACAGGAGAATGCTTGGGCTTGGCAGGCCAAGCACACAGGAGGGCATGTCTCACCTAAAGGGGGAACGTCTATGTGGGACAGGAGAGGCAGAAATCAGTGCCTGTGGGACACGCAGGGGGAGAAGAGTTGACACACCCTGTCCCCTCCACCGCCCTGCGCAGCGGCTAGGCAGGTGGGCCTGCTCCGCAAGACCCTCCCTAGCGGTCTGGGCAAGTGGGACCACGCTGGGAGTGATATCCCTCTCAGGGACAAGGACTCCCAAGTTCAATGAGGACCTCCCTGAGCCGACTACATTGTCCGCCGTCATGGGACTTGAAAAAACGGTTTGTTCTCATATTTTGACGACAACTACCAGTGATCCTCCTTCCACCCCGTTGTTGGCTTCAGGTAAGGCTGGGTTTCATCAGAGTGACGCCGTCAAGGAAGAAGGACCACACCTTTTTCGATTGTGCTGGCCTACTTCCACACAGTAGGAACTGTGAATGGGGAGAGACCTGATACACAGAGAGTGACTCCTACGGAAGGAGGAGAATCCTCAATACGCAGTGGCGAGCCTCTGTGGATATGTCCTGGAGCTACGCCGTGCCGGTGGTGGCGTAGCTGAAGGCCGCAAGGCGGCGTGCTCTGACCGAGCAAGAGGCTCTGGACAGGAGCGGAACGAAGACGGGAAGAAAACCGCCTTCCCTGGTGGCGTGTCCACTAGGAGACAGCGGTGGGCCTGGCGCCCACCAACCAACGCCGAGACCAGAGGAAAGAAAGGAGCCCTGGTCCCTCGAGCTCCAACCGGCGAGGGCCTGTACCGGCGAGATGAGACGAGCACGGACAGGGACGCAAACGCTCCAAAGGTGAGGACACCAGTGAGGGCTATAATGGTTGGGGGTCAAAGACTGCCAAAGCCGTCCGCGGTAGGAGAGGCTGGGAAAAAGGAACGGGCACAAGACACAGGTAAAACCGAGTGGGAGGGATAAGAATACTGCATATCCCGGCTGGAGAAGCCGCCAACTGTACGAAAGTCTGTAAGAGTGGGAAGGGCACGCAACTAGGCTTGGACTGGCCTATAGGGCAATAGGCCCATGGCCGAACCAAAAACACAAAATGCTGGTGTGGGCCAGTTGTTTTGGTCAAAGTGGGCCACTTTTCTGGCCAATGTGGGCCAGTGTGATGAGTTACTTTGCTATGAGGCTAGTAGTTTTGACCAGTGTTGCTGAATCCATATTCTTACTAGTCAAACAGTGTCACAAAAGGATGGAAGGAATGAATAGCCATTTGCAACTGTGGGCCACTTTTTCATTGGTGCCCGAGACAATGTTATGGCCCAGTCCGACCCTGCACGCAACGCGACCCAAGTAAAACAGAGGGGAAGTGATGCGAACACTGTGTATCAAGCCTGGGGAAGCCGCCTTCGGGACAAGGTCAGAAACCTGAAGGTAAGGTGTCTCCCTGACTAGTCCCCGGGGATCTGTCATCCAGGTGGCCAGGACACGGCCAAAGACTTGTGAATGTGAAGGGTGAAATTGTTTTGCAATAAAAGCCGTAGTGGACCCGACGGAGGGAGGCCGACATTCGGGAGGGGTCTGAGCCCGGAAGAGGGAGACCCAGGGGCGAAGGACCATCGCCCTGGTGCAATCAGAAAAGAACATTTGTTTATTATTTTGAACATACCAGGCCCTCGGAAGCAAGAAACCTAACCACCGAAGGTCCTGAGATCGCTAGGGACTTTTGTGGGTCTGAGCCCGGAAGAGGGCGATCCAGCGGTGAAAAGTCCTCACCCAACGTACAAGCGGAAAGGAACTTTTTGTTTGTTATTTCGAACACATCAGGTCCTCGGAAGCAAGAGACATTTTGTAGAAAAGAAACGTAGCCACCGAAGGTCCTGATAGCTGAGCACGGCACTGTCGTCTCGTGCTGGGAAAGCTCGAGAGAGAGAGAGAGAGAGAGTGTGCTGTGCTCTGGAGTCCCGCCTTGTCCCATGCTCAAAACGGGGGCGAGGGAGACCCCCCAGCTGCCACATCCTGACTTATCATTTGTGAACACTTCTTTCTTTCTTGTGAATCCTATCCCACACTCTTTTTGTATTTAGTTGTAAGGATTGGCAATAGTTTTTTTGTTCTAGTAGAGGCCCTTTTTATTTGACAAGACGGCGCTAGGACTGCCTTGTTATTATTTGATGGTCGTAGCCTGCTGCCATCTTAGATTTAGGTTTAGATTAGGCATTTTTCCAACCTGCACATACAGGTTAAACGACACCCTTGAACTGTGATCACTTGTATCTGTCTTTACTGTTGCCGCCATGAGTTCCTTACAACAAGAACCTAAGAGAATTGAATGGGCACACGCCCTGTGAAAAAGGGGCGAGAAAGGGATACGCGCCGCTTGTTTCCAAGGCTGGGGAAGCCGACAAATATATGACATTAATTGGACTGAGAACCAATTACCCTGCCAAAGAGCCACGGGACGTTGGGGAGTCCCAGTGCCACAAAGGTGGGATATATAGAGGTGTGTACCAGAGTGATACCCGAAGGGGCTTAATAGAAGGTGGTAAAAAGCTGAAAAGCATATAAGAAGAAGAGTGTGTCTTTTCATTCCCCAAAGGAGGAGGAGAAAGCCATCCAGAAGGCATTTATAATTTTAACTGGCACACTCCATATACAAGGACTGCGGGCTGTGTAAAGACTTTCTAAAGGAACTCTGAGACGGATAATGCATAAGTCCTCTACGAGTCGGGCCTGGCAGCAGCCCATTCCGAGGCTTTTGGGCAAGCCTCCTTTTCCTTTCAGTTAGATTTTCTAGAGTGCTAGGGCCAGTTAGTAACTAGGAATTTTGTCTCGGGGCTCTTTCATTTTTGGACTGGCTTCGACGAGCACCCTTAGTTTTTGTTTTAGAAGGCAGGGCAGGGAACTTCCCTCATAGCGATAGGGCCACATAGGACTTTTTCTTTTATTTGAATAAACAGGTATACACCAGGACCCGTTGTAGTCCGAGTCCTTCTCCTGGTTGGCCAAAGCACCCTCTGAGGAAGCCAGGGCCCCACTTTTTATCCTCCTTGCTCCTCATCTCACGCCTGGGAGGAGAGGCCTGTCTGGGGACACTGGGCAAGATTCCTGGGAGAAGGGAGCTGGCATTCTGGCCCCTGCCCCGAAAGCCTGACGAACGCCTGACAAACGCCGCGCTTTGCCCTGCCGGGCTTTGCCCTGCCGGGCAAAATTCCCAGCAGACCCCACTCGGCCCATCACCTGAGCAAGTTAGAGTGAGGCGAGATAGAGAGAAAGAGAGAGAGAGAGAGAGGGGGAGGGGGCCTCGACCTGCCCAACAAGGCGCTAAAATAAAACAAATAATGAGGTGAAATGAGCCACTCGGTTTTCATACCTCGTGCCTTTCTTTTGGTTCGTGTCTCCCAGAACCCCTTGTGCGTCCCTTAGGGTAATGCATGGAATCCCCAGACAGATCCCTCCCCTCTTCTGCCATTCTCCCAACATGGTGTACAATGTATCTTATCTACCTCAGCGAGAGGGCTTGGCAGTGGTAACGTGATGAAGTGAAACAAACGGGCAGCCATCTGCAGAGGCCCGTGGCAGGCGTGTGGGAGGAAGCCATGTTGTGCCTGGGCTCTTTGCGTGCCTCACTAACCAGCAACTCTCTCACCAGCATGTCGCGCGCGCACACACACACAGCCCTCTGGCAAAGCTCAAACCATTGGCACGCTCAGGGGAAAGGGTAGAGGTGCAAGCCGAGCAGGATACAGAGCCCTGGCTCTCCCTTCAGGAGACACATACCCAGAGTGCAGTTACCTCCTTGTGTTATGGGGCGGCGCTGTGTCCAAAGGGTAAATAAACCAGAATGCCTGCCCCTCGGCGAGAGCGAGAGGCCCTAGTGGGACTGGAGGGGAATCGGACCGGCTTGGGCCGTACCCTGGTGGCCAGGCATATACCAGCGCCCGTGAACCGAAAAACATGTGGGCATTTTGCGGGCCTGGTTTTGTGTCCAGGGAGAGGAAACCCCAACCCCTCCCCCTCGCGTGGGCAAGTGAAGAGCAGGGGCATATAATGGAGCAGCTCGTTTTGTGACAATGTGGCGGCTCTTAAAAGAGCCTTTGTGGTGTTTTCTGCGGTTGCGGTGCTGCTTTGACTCAAGCCCTCTCGCCCCGGATGCGGCGGGCCAGCTGGATGTCCTTGGGCATGATGGTGACCCTCTTGGCGTGGATGGCGCAGAGGTTCGTGTCCTCAAAGAGCCCGACCAGGTAGGCCTCGCTGGCCTCCTGCAGGGCCATGACGGCCGAGCTCTGGAAGCGCAGGTCGGTCTTAAAGTCCTGGGCGATTTCTCGCACCAGGCGCTGGAAGGGCAGTTTTCGGATGAGCAGCTCCGTGGATTTCTGGTAGCGGCGGATCTCCCTCAGAGCCACAGTGCCGGGACGGTAGCGGTGAGGTTTCTTCACGCCGCCAGTGGCGGGGGCGCTCTTACGGGCAGCCTTGGTGGCCAGCTGCTTGCGAGGCGCCTTGCCTCCGGTGGACTTGCGGGCGGTCTGCTTAGTACGGGCCATGGCAGCACTGCGAGCTCTGCTTTCTCTGCAAGCGATAGATACAACAGACTCCGGCGGGAGGGGAGCCGGCATATAAAGACCAAGCTCTCCTCCAATTGGCTGGGCACCGGTTTGAAAAAGCCCGCGGTGCACTGCGATTGGTCAGTGTCAGAAGGCGTGGCTATGAAACGCAGACGCGGACAGGAGGTCTTTGATTGGCTGGCCAAACAAAACGGAAAGGAAAGAGCGATTGCCATAGGTTGTGCTCGGCCCTTCATGAAACGCTCTTGGCAGATGAAATAGCCCGCCCACCCCCAGCCCCAATTCATCCTCCCAGTGCCCTCCCCCACCAGCCCTCGGACCCGGGGCTAGCGAGCACAGTGAATCGGCCTCTGAAGTCGGACCTCGTTACACACATGCCCCGTGTGCTGGCTGACATGTCACATCATCATCATCATCATCATCATTTGCTAGGCAGCGCCTCCAAACTCCACGGTTAAAGAGTTAATGGTGGGGCATGCGACCTGGCGCAACACCCCCAATCTGTGTGTGCACGATGCCCAAAGGTCTCAACTGACGCGGGCTTATAGGTGGGTGCCGACTGGCCAGGGTCACGCGTGGCGTCCGAGGCGAGCGGGGACTCTCGCAACGGCCCCGTGCATTATTACACTTTGTCTTTCGAACATGCAGTTGTATCGCAGTACATGTCAGGCAGAGGCATGAGCTAGCTCGCTTTCAGATACTGTGGGCGGCTCTTAAAAGAGCCTTTTGTGTTTTTAAGGTCTCGGCGAGAGACTCTACTTCTTCTTGGGCGCAGCCTTTTTGGGCTTTGCCGCTTTGGGTTTGACGGCCTTGGGCTTCACGACCTTGGCCGGGCTCTTCTTTGCCGCTTTCGCCTTCACTGCTTTGGCTTTTGCGGGGCTCTTGGCGGCCTTCTTGGCTGGAGCAGCCTTGGGCTTTTTTGGGCTCTTGGCGGCTGCCGGCTTCTTCACCTTCTTGGGACTCTTCTTGACTCCGGCGGCCACCTTTTTGGGTTTCTTGGCAGCACCGGCAGGCTTCTTTGCTGCGGGCGTCTTGCTCTTGGCTGCCGCTTTCTTGGCCACCTTCTCCTTGCCCTGCGTCTGCTTCTTGTTGAGCTTGAAGGATCCAGAGGCCCCGGTGCCCTTGAGCTGGGCTAGGGCGCCTTTCCTCACCAGGCTCTTGAGGGCAATCTTGACTCTGCTGTTGTTCTTGTCCACGTCATATCCCCCGGCGCCCAGAGCCTTCTTGACGGCAGACAGGGAGACTCCCTTCCTCTCAGTGGAGGCCGCCACGCACTTGAGGACGAGGTCGGACACGCTGGGCCCAGCGGGCTTTTTGGCCTTGGCAGTGCCGGCTGCTCTCTTCTGCTTCTTCTTGGCGGCAGCGGCGGGTTCCGCCGGCGGAGCCACGGCAGCGGGTGCAGTTTCAGCCATTGTTCTGCAGGAGGACTCAGTCAGCGCTCACAGATCAGTAATGGGCGGCCCGGCAACCGCCGTGCATATATAGGGAGGAGCTTCCACCTGATTGGTCCAGAGAATGGGAGGCTGGGCCCAGCACACCGCGCTGTCCCTGCTAAAGACACACTGTGTTTCCTCTGCTTAAATAATCCATTTTTTAAAAGTTACCCGCGTACATTTATTTCATCTTGCATGTGGCAACAGGACCGCAACACCTCCCAGCTCTTATCCAAAAGCATCTCCCTCTTGGAGAGGCGCCGGCTCCCTTTTAAGCGCCTTGTAAAGCTGGCATCCCGCCGTCAGCTCAGACACAAACATGAGCAAACTTTGTTTTCCACTTCATATTCGACCACTCTTCCTCACCTGCCCCACATAACAGCGTGAGCATAACCTTGTTCACTTCTTTCCCTACAGTCCCCGATAAAGTTTTCGCTCCTCACCTTCCGCGGACCAGAGAAAAAGCGCGTTGAAGAGGAAGGAAATAACACAGCTCTGTGTGTGTTAGCCAAGCCTAGAAACGCCCCTTCAAATGGACATAGGCCTGCATGCCCCAAGTGCTTCTATGTTTTTGGAGCCCGATCCCCTCATATTTCACAAGAGGGGAGTGTGGTGGGTGGCTGTGGGGTGCTTGGGAGGGGGGGGAATGGGGGGGGTGAGGGCAGGGCAGAGAGAGAGAGAGAGAGAGAGATTGATTTCATGTTTCATGGGGGGTTATTCTCACTTCCAGGGTTCAATTAGTGAGCCCATTTTCTGGCAGCCAGCTTGTCGAACGAGATTGTCTTTGCATCCTACATGCATGCAAGGGCAGTGTTGGCCTGCAGTCACTTTCCTCTACATTATCTTGGGCCTTCTGCCCTCTCGTCAGGCACTGGCCTGGCCATGAAGGAGAATGCGTGGGCTTGGCAGGCCAAGCACACAGGAGGGCATGTCTCACCTAAAGGGGGAACGTCTATGTGGGACAGGAGAGGCAGAAATCAGTGCCTGTGGGACACGCAGGGGGAGAAGAGTTGACACACCCTGTCCCCTCCACCGCCCTGCGCAGCGGCTAGGCAGGTGGGCCTGCTCCGCAAGACCCTCCCTAGCGGTCTGGGCAAGTGGGACCACGCTGGGAGTGATATCCCTCTCAGGGACAAGGACTCCCAAGTTCAATGAGGACCTCCCTGAGCCGACTACATTGTCCGCCGTCATGGGACTTGAAAAAACGGTTTGTTCTCATATTTTGACGACAACTACCAGTGATCCTCCTTCCACCCCGTTGTTGGCTTCAGGTAAGGCTGGGTTTCATCAGAGTGACGCCGTCAAGGAAGAAGGACCACACCTTTTTCGATTGTGCTGGCCTACTTCCACACAGTAGGAACTGTGAATGGGGAGAGACCTGATACACAGAGAGTGACTCCTACGGAAGGAGGAGAATCCTCAATACGCAGTGGCGAGCCTCTGTGGATATGTCCTGGAGCTACGCCGTGCCGGTGGTGGCGTAGCTGAAGGCCGCAAGGCGGCGTGCTCTGACCGAGCAAGAGGCTCTGGACAGGAGCGGAACGAAGACGGGAAGAAAACCGCCTTCCCTGGTGGCGTGTCCACTAGGAGACAGCGGTGGGCCTGGCGCCCACCAACCAACGCCGAGACCAGAGGAAAGAAAGGAGCCCTGGTCCCTCGAGCTCCAACCGGCGAGGGCCTGTACCGGCGAGATGAGACGAGCACGGACAGGGACGCAAACGCTCCAAAGGTGAGGACACCAGTGAGGGCTATAATGGTTGGGGGTCAAAGACTGCCAAAGCCGTCCGCGGTAGGAGAGGCTGGGAAAAAGGAACGGGCACAAGACACAGGTAAAACCGAGTGGGAGGGATAAGAATACTGCATATCCCGGCTGGAGAAGCCGCCAACTGTACGAAAGTCTGTAAGAGTGGGAAGGGCACGCAACTAGGCTTGGACTGGCCTATAGGGCAATAGGCCCATGGCCGAACCAAAAACACAAAATGCTGGTGTGGGCCAGTTGTTTTGGTCAAAGTGGGCCACTTTTCTGGCCAATGTGGGCCAGTGTGATGAGTTACTTTGCTATGAGGCTAGTAGTTTTGACCAGTGTTGCTGAATCCATATTCTTACTAGTCAAACAGTGTCACAAAAGGATGGAAGGAATGAATAGCCATTTGCAACTGTGGGCCACTTTTTCATTGGTGCCCGAGACAATGTTATGGCCCAGTCCGACCCTGCACGCAACGCGACCCAAGTAAAACAGAGGGGAAGTGATGCGAACACTGTGTATCAAGCCTGGGGAAGCCGCCTTCGGGACAAGGTCAGAAACCTGAAGGTAAGGTGTCTCCCTGACTAGTCCCCGGGGATCTGTCATCCAGGTGGCCAGGACACGGCCAAAGACTTGTGAATGTGAAGGGTGAAATTGTTTTGCAATAAAAGCCGTAGTGGACCCGACGGAGGGAGGCCGACATTCGGGAGGGGTCTGAGCCCGGAAGAGGGAGACCCAGGGGCGAAGGACCATCCATCGCCCTGGTGCAATCAGAAAAGAACATTTGTTTATTATTTTGAACATACCAGGCCCTCGGAAGCAAGAAACCTAACCACCGAAGGTCCTGAGATCGCTAGGGACTTTTGTGGGTCTGAGCCCGGAAGAGGGCGATCCAGCGGTGAAAAGTCCTCACCCAACGTACAAGCGGAAAGGAACTTTTTGTTTGTTATTTCGAACACATCAGGTCCTCGGAAGCAAGAGACATTTTGTAGAAAAGAAACGTAGCCACCGAAGGTCCTGATAGCTGAGCACGGCACTGTCGTCTCGTGCTGGGAAAGCTCGAGAGAGAGAGAGAGAGAGAGTGTGCTGTGCTCTGGAGTCCCGCCTTGTCCCATGCTCAAAACGGGGGCGAGGGAGACCCCCCAGCTGCCACATCCTGACTTATCATTTGTGAACACTTCTTTCTTTCTTGTGAATCCTATCCCACACTCTTTTTGTATTTAGTTGTAAGGATTGGCAATAGTTTTTTTGTTCTAGTAGAGGCCCTTTTTATTTGACAAGACGGCGCTAGGACTGCCTTGTTATTATTTGATGGTCGTAGCCTGCTGCCATCTTAGATTTAGGTTTAGATTAGGCATTTTTCCAACCTGCACATACAGGTTAAACGACACCCTTGAACTGTGATCACTTGTATCTGTCTTTACTGTTGCCGCCATGAGTTCCTTACAACAAGAACCTAAGAGAATTGAATGGGCACACGCCCTGTGAAAAAGGGGCGAGAAAGGGATACGCGCCGCTTGTTTCCAAGGCTGGGGAAGCCGACAAATATATGACATTAATTGGACTGAGAACCAATTACCCTGCCAAAGAGCCACGGGACGTTGGGGAGTCCCAGTGCCACAAAGGTGGGATATATAGAGGTGTGTACCAGAGTGATACCCGAAGGGGCTTAATAGAAGGTGGTAAAAAGCTGAAAAGCATATAAGAAGAAGAGTGTGTCTTTTCATTCCCCAAAGGAGGAGGAGAAAGCCATCCAGAAGGCATTTATAATTTTAACTGGCACACTCCATATACAAGGACTGCGGGCTGTGTAAAGACTTTCTAAAGGAACTCTGAGACGGATAATGCATAAGTCCTCTACGAGTCGGGCCTGGCAGCAGCCCATTCCGAGGCTTTTGGGCAAGCCTCCTTTTCCTTTCAGTTAGATTTTCTAGAGTGCTAGGGCCAGTTAGTAACTAGGAATTTTGTCTCGGGGCTCTTTCATTTTTGGACTGGCTTCGACGAGCACCCTTAGTTTTTGTTTTAGAAGGCAGGGCAGGGAACTTCCCTCATAGCGATAGGGCCACATAGGACTTTTTCTTTTATTTGAATAAACAGGTATACACCAGGACCCGTTGTAGTCCGAGTCCTTCTCCTGGTTGGCCAAAGCACCCTCTGAGGAAGCCAGGGCCCCACTTTTTATCCTCCTTGCTCCTCATCTCACGCCTGGGAGGAGAGGCCTGTCTGGGGACACTGGGCAAGATTCCTGGGAGAAGGGAGCTGGCATTCTGGCCCCTGCCCCGAAAGCCTGACGAACGCCTGACAAACGCCGCGCTTTGCCCTGCCGGGCTTTGCCCTGCCGGGCAAAATTCCCAGCAGACCCCACTCGGCCCATCACCTGAGCAAGTTAGAGTGAGGCGAGATAGAGAGAAAGAGAGAGAGAGAGAGAGGGGGAGGGGGCCTCGACCTGCCCAACAAGGCGCTAAAATAAAACAAATAATGAGGTGAAATGAGCCACTCGGTTTTCATACCTCGTGCCTTTCTTTTGGTTCGTGTCTCCCAGAACCCCTTGTGCGTCCCTTAGGGTAATGCATGGAATCCCCAGACAGATCCCTCCCCTCTTCTGCCATTCTCCCAACATGGTGTACAATGTATCTTATCTACCTCAGCGAGAGGGCTTGGCAGTGGTAACGTGATGAAGTGAAACAAACGGGCAGCCATCTGCAGAGGCCCGTGGCAGGCGTGTGGGAGGAAGCCATGTTGTGCCTGGGCTCTTTGCGTGCCTCACTAACCAGCAACTCTCTCACCAGCATGTCGCGCGCGCACACACACACAGCCCTCTGGCAAAGCTCAAACCATTGGCACGCTCAGGGGAAAGGGTAGAGGTGCAAGCCGAGCAGGATACAGAGCCCTGGCTCTCCCTTCAGGAGACACATACCCAGAGTGCAGTTACCTCCTTGTGTTATGGGGCGGCGCTGTGTCCAAAGGGTAAATAAACCAGAATGCCTGCCCCTCGGCGAGAGCGAGAGGCCCTAGTGGGACTGGAGGGGAATCGGACCGGCTTGGGCCGTACCCTGGTGGCCAGGCATATACCAGCGCCCGTGAACCGAAAAACATGTGGGCATTTTGCGGGCCTGGTTTTGTGTCCAGGGAGAGGAAACCCCAACCCCTCCCCCTCGCGTGGGCAAGTGAAGAGCAGGGGCATATAATGGAGCAGCTCGTTTTGTGACAATGTGGCGGCTCTTAAAAGAGCCTTTGTGGTGTTTTCTGCGGTTGCGGTGCTGCTTTGACTCAAGCCCTCTCGCCCCGGATGCGGCGGGCCAGCTGGATGTCCTTGGGCATGATGGTGACCCTCTTGGCGTGGATGGCGCAGAGGTTCGTGTCCTCAAAGAGCCCGACCAGGTAGGCCTCGCTGGCCTCCTGCAGGGCCATGACGGCCGAGCTCTGGAAGCGCAGGTCGGTCTTAAAGTCCTGGGCGATTTCTCGCACCAGGCGCTGGAAGGGCAGTTTTCGGATGAGCAGCTCCGTGGATTTCTGGTAGCGGCGGATCTCCCTCAGAGCCACAGTGCCGGGACGGTAGCGGTGAGGTTTCTTCACGCCGCCAGTGGCGGGGGCGCTCTTACGGGCAGCCTTGGTGGCCAGCTGCTTGCGAGGCGCCTTGCCTCCGGTGGACTTGCGGGCGGTCTGCTTAGTACGGGCCATGGCAGCACTGCGAGCTCTGCTTTCTCTGCAAGCGATAGATACAACAGACTCCGGCGGGAGGGGAGCCGGCATATAAAGACCAAGCTCTCCTCCAATTGGCTGGGCACCGGTTTGAAAAAGCCCGCGGTGCACTGCGATTGGTCAGTGTCAGAAGGCGTGGCTATGAAACGCAGACGCGGACAGGAGGTCTTTGATTGGCTGGCCAAACAAAACGGAAAGGAAAGAGCGATTGCCATAGGTTGTGCTCGGCCCTTCATGAAACGCTCTTGGCAGATGAAATAGCCCGCCCACCCCCAGCCCCAATTCATCCTCCCAGTGCCCTCCCCCACCAGCCCTCGGACCCGGGGCTAGCGAGCACAGTGAATCGGCCTCTGAAGTCGGACCTCGTTACACACATGCCCCGTGTGCTGGCTGACATGTCACATCATCATCATCATCATCATCATTTGCTAGGCAGCGCCTCCAAACTCCACGGTTAAAGAGTTAATGGTGGGGCATGCGACCTGGCGCAACACCCCCAATCTGTGTGTGCACGATGCCCAAAGGTCTCAACTGACGCGGGCTTATAGGTGGGTGCCGACTGGCCAGGGTCACGCGTGGCGTCCGAGGCGAGCGGGGACTCTCGCAACGGCCCCGTGCATTATTACACTTTGTCTTTCGAACATGCAGTTGTATCGCAGTACATGTCAGGCAGAGGCATGAGCTAGCTCGCTTTCAGATACTGTGGGCGGCTCTTAAAAGAGCCTTTTGTGTTTTTAAGGTCTCGGCGAGAGACTCTACTTCTTCTTGGGCGCAGCCTTTTTGGGCTTTGCCGCTTTGGGTTTGACGGCCTTGGGCTTCACGACCTTGGCCGGGCTCTTCTTTGCCGCTTTCGCCTTCACTGCTTTGGCTTTTGCGGGGCTCTTGGCGGCCTTCTTGGCTGGAGCAGCCTTGGGCTTTTTTGGGCTCTTGGCGGCTGCCGGCTTCTTCACCTTCTTGGGACTCTTCTTGACTCCGGCGGCCACCTTTTTGGGTTTCTTGGCAGCACCGGCAGGCTTCTTTGCTGCGGGCGTCTTGCTCTTGGCTGCCGCTTTCTTGGCCACCTTCTCCTTGCCCTGCGTCTGCTTCTTGTTGAGCTTGAAGGATCCAGAGGCCCCGGTGCCCTTGAGCTGGGCTAGGGCGCCTTTCCTCACCAGGCTCTTGAGGGCAATCTTGACTCTGCTGTTGTTCTTGTCCACGTCATATCCCCCGGCGCCCAGAGCCTTCTTGACGGCAGACAGGGAGACTCCCTTCCTCTCAGTGGAGGCCGCCACGCACTTGAGGACGAGGTCGGACACGCTGGGCCCAGCGGGCTTTTTGGCCTTGGCAGTGCCGGCTGCTCTCTTCTGCTTCTTCTTGGCGGCAGCGGCGGGTTCCGCCGGCGGAGCCACGGCAGCGGGTGCAGTTTCAGCCATTGTTCTGCAGGAGGACTCAGTCAGCGCTCACAGATCAGTAATGGGCGGCCCGGCAACCGCCGTGCATATATAGGGAGGAGCTTCCACCTGATTGGTCCAGAGAATGGGAGGCTGGGCCCAGCACACCGCGCTGTCCCTGCTAAAGACACACTGTGTTTCCTCTGCTTAAATAATCCATTTTTTAAAAGTTACCCGCGTACATTTATTTCATCTTGCATGTGGCAACAGGACCGCAACACCTCCCAGCTCTTATCCAAAAGCATCTCCCTCTTGGAGAGGCGCCGGCTCCCTTTTAAGCGCCTTGTAAAGCTGGCATCCCGCCGTCAGCTCAGACACAAACATGAGCAAACTTTGTTTTCCACTTCATATTCGACCACTCTTCCTCACCTGCCCCACATAACAGCGTGAGCATAACCTTGTTCACTTCTTTCCCTACAGTCCCCGATAAAGTTTTCGCTCCTCACCTTCCGCGGACCAGAGAAAAAGCGCGTTGAAGAGGAAGGAAATAACACAGCTCTGTGTGTGTTAGCCAAGCCTAGAAACGCCCCTTCAAATGGACATAGGCCTGCATGCCCCAAGTGCTTCTATGTTTTTGGAGCCCGATCCCCTCATATTTCACAAGAGGGGAGTGTGGTGGGTGGCTGTGGGGTGCTTGGGAGGGGGGGGAATGGGGGGGGTGAGGGCAGGGCAGAGAGAGAGAGAGAGAGAGAGATTGATTTCATGTTTCATGGGGGGTTATTCTCACTTCCAGGGTTCAATTAGTGAGCCCATTTTCTGGCAGCCAGCTTGTCGAACGAGATTGTCTTTGCATCCTACATGCATGCAAGGGCAGTGTTGGCCTGCAGTCACTTTCCTCTACATTATCTTGGGCCTTCTGCCCTCTCGTCAGGCACTGGCCTGGCCATGAAGGAGAATGCGTGGGCTTGGCAGGCCAAGCACACAGGAGGGCATGTCTCACCTAAAGGGGGAACGTCTATGTGGGACAGGAGAGGCAGAAATCAGTGCCTGTGGGACACGCAGGGGGAGAAGAGTTGACACACCCTGTCCCCTCCACCGCCCTGCGCAGCGGCTAGGCAGGTGGGCCTGCTCCGCAAGACCCTCCCTAGCGGTCTGGGCAAGTGGGACCACGCTGGGAGTGATATCCCTCTCAGGGACAAGGACTCCCAAGTTCAATGAGGACCTCCCTGAGCCGACTACATTGTCCGCCGTCATGGGACTTGAAAAAACGGTTTGTTCTCATATTTTGACGACAACTACCAGTGATCCTCCTTCCACCCCGTTGTTGGCTTCAGGTAAGGCTGGGTTTCATCAGAGTGACGCCGTCAAGGAAGAAGGACCACACCTTTTTCGATTGTGCTGGCCTACTTCCACACAGTAGGAACTGTGAATGGGGAGAGACCTGATACACAGAGAGTGACTCCTACGGAAGGAGGAGAATCCTCAATACGCAGTGGCGAGCCTCTGTGGATATGTCCTGGAGCTACGCCGTGCCGGTGGTGGCGTAGCTGAAGGCCGCAAGGCGGCGTGCTCTGACCGAGCAAGAGGCTCTGGACAGGAGCGGAACGAAGACGGGAAGAAAACCGCCTTCCCTGGTGGCGTGTCCACTAGGAGACAGCGGTGGGCCTGGCGCCCACCAACCAACGCCGAGACCAGAGGAAAGAAAGGAGCCCTGGTCCCTCGAGCTCCAACCGGCGAGGGCCTGTACCGGCGAGATGAGACGAGCACGGACAGGGACGCAAACGCTCCAAAGGTGAGGACACCAGTGAGGGCTATAATGGTTGGGGGTCAAAGACTGCCAAAGCCGTCCGCGGTAGGAGAGGCTGGGAAAAAGGAACGGGCACAAGACACAGGTAAAACCGAGTGGGAGGGATAAGAATACTGCATATCCCGGCTGGAGAAGCCGCCAACTGTACGAAAGTCTGTAAGAGTGGGAAGGGCACGCAACTAGGCTTGGACTGGCCTATAGGGCAATAGGCCCATGGCCGAACCAAAAACACAAAATGCTGGTGTGGGCCAGTTGTTTTGGTCAAAGTGGGCCACTTTTCTGGCCAATGTGGGCCAGTGTGATGAGTTACTTTGCTATGAGGCTAGTAGTTTTGACCAGTGTTGCTGAATCCATATTCTTACTAGTCAAACAGTGTCACAAAAGGATGGAAGGAATGAATAGCCATTTGCAACTGTGGGCCACTTTTTCATTGGTGCCCGAGACAATGTTATGGCCCAGTCCGACCCTGCACGCAACGCGACCCAAGTAAAACAGAGGGGAAGTGATGCGAACACTGTGTATCAAGCCTGGGGAAGCCGCCTTCGGGACAAGGTCAGAAACCTGAAGGTAAGGTGTCTCCCTGACTAGTCCCCGGGGATCTGTCATCCAGGTGGCCAGGACACGGCCAAAGACTTGTGAATGTGAAGGGTGAAATTGTTTTGCAATAAAAGCCGTAGTGGACCCGACGGAGGGAGGCCGACATTCGGGAGGGGTCTGAGCCCGGAAGAGGGAGACCCAGGGGCGAAGGACCATCGCCCTGGTGCAATCAGAAAAGAACATTTGTTTATTATTTTGAACATACCAGGCCCTCGGAAGCAAGAAACCTAACCACCGAAGGTCCTGAGATCGCTAGGGACTTTTGTGGGTCTGAGCCCGGAAGAGGGCGATCCAGCGGTGAAAAGTCCTCACCCAACGTACAAGCGGAAAGGAACTTTTTGTTTGTTATTTCGAACACATCAGGTCCTCGGAAGCAAGAGACATTTTGTAGAAAAGAAACGTAGCCACCGAAGGTCCTGATAGCTGAGCACGGCACTGTCGTCTCGTGCTGGGAAAGCTCGAGAGAGAGAGAGAGAGAGAGTGTGCTGTGCTCTGGAGTCCCGCCTTGTCCCATGCTCAAAACGGGGGCGAGGGAGACCCCCCAGCTGCCACATCCTGACTTATCATTTGTGAACACTTCTTTCTTTCTTGTGAATCCTATCCCACACTCTTTTTGTATTTAGTTGTAAGGATTGGCAATAGTTTTTTTGTTCTAGTAGAGGCCCTTTTTATTTGACAAGACGGCGCTAGGACTGCCTTGTTATTATTTGATGGTCGTAGCCTGCTGCCATCTTAGATTTAGGTTTAGATTAGGCATTTTTCCAACCTGCACATACAGGTTAAACGACACCCTTGAACTGTGATCACTTGTATCTGTCTTTACTGTTGCCGCCATGAGTTCCTTACAACAAGAACCTAAGAGAATTGAATGGGCACACGCCCTGTGAAAAAGGGGCGAGAAAGGGATACGCGCCGCTTGTTTCCAAGGCTGGGGAAGCCGACAAATATATGACATTAATTGGACTGAGAACCAATTACCCTGCCAAAGAGCCACGGGACGTTGGGGAGTCCCAGTGCCACAAAGGTGGGATATATAGAGGTGTGTACCAGAGTGATACCCGAAGGGGCTTAATAGAAGGTGGTAAAAAGCTGAAAAGCATATAAGAAGAAGAGTGTGTCTTTTCATTCCCCAAAGGAGGAGGAGAAAGCCATCCAGAAGGCATTTATAATTTTAACTGGCACACTCCATATACAAGGACTGCGGGCTGTGTAAAGACTTTCTAAAGGAACTCTGAGACGGATAATGCATAAGTCCTCTACGAGTCGGGCCTGGCAGCAGCCCATTCCGAGGCTTTTGGGCAAGCCTCCTTTTCCTTTCAGTTAGATTTTCTAGAGTGCTAGGGCCAGTTAGTAACTAGGAATTTTGTCTCGGGGCTCTTTCATTTTTGGACTGGCTTCGACGAGCACCCTTAGTTTTTGTTTTAGAAGGCAGGGCAGGGAACTTCCCTCATAGCGATAGGGCCACATAGGACTTTTTCTTTTATTTGAATAAACAGGTATACACCAGGACCCGTTGTAGTCCGAGTCCTTCTCCTGGTTGGCCAAAGCACCCTCTGAGGAAGCCAGGGCCCCACTTTTTATCCTCCTTGCTCCTCATCTCACGCCTGGGAGGAGAGGCCTGTCTGGGGACACTGGGCAAGATTCCTGGGAGAAGGGAGCTGGCATTCTGGCCCCTGCCCCGAAAGCCTGACGAACGCCTGACAAACGCCGCGCTTTGCCCTGCCGGGCTTTGCCCTGCCGGGCAAAATTCCCAGCAGACCCCACTCGGCCCATCACCTGAGCAAGTTAGAGTGAGGCGAGATAGAGAGAAAGAGAGAGAGAGAGAGAGGGGGAGGGGGCCTCGACCTGCCCAACAAGGCGCTAAAATAAAA
Source organism: Ambystoma mexicanum (assembly GCF_040938575.1). Taxonomy (NCBI): domain Eukaryota; kingdom Metazoa; phylum Chordata; class Amphibia; order Caudata; family Ambystomatidae; genus Ambystoma; species Ambystoma mexicanum. The sequence continues at coordinate 195,884 of NW_027182385.1, forward strand.
CAAATAATGAGGTGAAATGAGCCACTCGGTTTTCATACCTCGTGCCTTTCTTTTGGTTCGTGTCTCCCAGAACCCCTTGTGCGTCCCTTAGGGTAATGCATGGAATCCCCAGACAGATCCCTCCCCTCTTCTGCCATTCTCCCAACATGGTGTACAATGTATCTTATCTACCTCAGCGAGAGGGCTTGGCAGTGGTAACGTGATGAAGTGAAACAAACGGGCAGCCATCTGCAGAGGCCCGTGGCAGGCGTGTGGGAGGAAGCCATGTTGTGCCTGGGCTCTTTGCGTGCCTCACTAACCAGCAACTCTCTCACCAGCATGTCGCGCGCGCACACACACACAGCCCTCTGGCAAAGCTCAAACCATTGGCACGCTCAGGGGAAAGGGTAGAGGTGCAAGCCGAGCAGGATACAGAGCCCTGGCTCTCCCTTCAGGAGACACATACCCAGAGTGCAGTTACCTCCTTGTGTTATGGGGCGGCGCTGTGTCCAAAGGGTAAATAAACCAGAATGCCTGCCCCTCGGCGAGAGCGAGAGGCCCTAGTGGGACTGGAGGGGAATCGGACCGGCTTGGGCCGTACCCTGGTGGCCAGGCATATACCAGCGCCCGTGAACCGAAAAACATGTGGGCATTTTGCGGGCCTGGTTTTGTGTCCAGGGAGAGGAAACCCCAACCCCTCCCCCTCGCGTGGGCAAGTGAAGAGCAGGGGCATATAATGGAGCAGCTCGTTTTGTGACAATGTGGCGGCTCTTAAAAGAGCCTTTGTGGTGTTTTCTGCGGTTGCGGTGCTGCTTTGACTCAAGCCCTCTCGCCCCGGATGCGGCGGGCCAGCTGGATGTCCTTGGGCATGATGGTGACCCTCTTGGCGTGGATGGCGCAGAGGTTCGTGTCCTCAAAGAGCCCGACCAGGTAGGCCTCGCTGGCCTCCTGCAGGGCCATGACGGCCGAGCTCTGGAAGCGCAGGTCGGTCTTAAAGTCCTGGGCGATTTCTCGCACCAGGCGCTGGAAGGGCAGTTTTCGGATGAGCAGCTCCGTGGATTTCTGGTAGCGGCGGATCTCCCTCAGAGCCACAGTGCCGGGACGGTAGCGGTGAGGTTTCTTCACGCCGCCAGTGGCGGGGGCGCTCTTACGGGCAGCCTTGGTGGCCAGCTGCTTGCGAGGCGCCTTGCCTCCGGTGGACTTGCGGGCGGTCTGCTTAGTACGGGCCATGGCAGCACTGCGAGCTCTGCTTTCTCTGCAAGCGATAGATACAACAGACTCCGGCGGGAGGGGAGCCGGCATATAAAGACCAAGCTCTCCTCCAATTGGCTGGGCACCGGTTTGAAAAAGCCCGCGGTGCACTGCGATTGGTCAGTGTCAGAAGGCGTGGCTATGAAACGCAGACGCGGACAGGAGGTCTTTGATTGGCTGGCCAAACAAAACGGAAAGGAAAGAGCGATTGCCATAGGTTGTGCTCGGCCCTTCATGAAACGCTCTTGGCAGATGAAATAGCCCGCCCACCCCCAGCCCCAATTCATCCTCCCAGTGCCCTCCCCCACCAGCCCTCGGACCCGGGGCTAGCGAGCACAGTGAATCGGCCTCTGAAGTCGGACCTCGTTACACACATGCCCCGTGTGCTGGCTGACATGTCACATCATCATCATCATCATCATCATTTGCTAGGCAGCGCCTCCAAACTCCACGGTTAAAGAGTTAATGGTGGGGCATGCGACCTGGCGCAACACCCCCAATCTGTGTGTGCACGATGCCCAAAGGTCTCAACTGACGCGGGCTTATAGGTGGGTGCCGACTGGCCAGGGTCACGCGTGGCGTCCGAGGCGAGCGGGGACTCTCGCAACGGCCCCGTGCATTATTACACTTTGTCTTTCGAACATGCAGTTGTATCGCAGTACATGTCAGGCAGAGGCATGAGCTAGCTCGCTTTCAGATACTGTGGGCGGCTCTTAAAAGAGCCTTTTGTGTTTTTAAGGTCTCGGCGAGAGACTCTACTTCTTCTTGGGCGCAGCCTTTTTGGGCTTTGCCGCTTTGGGTTTGACGGCCTTGGGCTTCACGACCTTGGCCGGGCTCTTCTTTGCCGCTTTCGCCTTCACTGCTTTGGCTTTTGCGGGGCTCTTGGCGGCCTTCTTGGCTGGAGCAGCCTTGGGCTTTTTTGGGCTCTTGGCGGCTGCCGGCTTCTTCACCTTCTTGGGACTCTTCTTGACTCCGGCGGCCACCTTTTTGGGTTTCTTGGCAGCACCGGCAGGCTTCTTTGCTGCGGGCGTCTTGCTCTTGGCTGCCGCTTTCTTGGCCACCTTCTCCTTGCCCTGCGTCTGCTTCTTGTTGAGCTTGAAGGATCCAGAGGCCCCGGTGCCCTTGAGCTGGGCTAGGGCGCCTTTCCTCACCAGGCTCTTGAGGGCAATCTTGACTCTGCTGTTGTTCTTGTCCACGTCATATCCCCCGGCGCCCAGAGCCTTCTTGACGGCAGACAGGGAGACTCCCTTCCTCTCAGTGGAGGCCGCCACGCACTTGAGGACGAGGTCGGACACGCTGGGCCCAGCGGGCTTTTTGGCCTTGGCAGTGCCGGCTGCTCTCTTCTGCTTCTTCTTGGCGGCAGCGGCGGGTTCCGCCGGCGGAGCCACGGCAGCGGGTGCAGTTTCAGCCATTGTTCTGCAGGAGGACTCAGTCAGCGCTCACAGATCAGTAATGGGCGGCCCGGCAACCGCCGTGCATATATAGGGAGGAGCTTCCACCTGATTGGTCCAGAGAATGGGAGGCTGGGCCCAGCACACCGCGCTGTCCCTGCTAAAGACACACTGTGTTTCCTCTGCTTAAATAATCCATTTTTTAAAAGTTACCCGCGTACATTTATTTCATCTTGCATGTGGCAACAGGACCGCAACACCTCCCAGCTCTTATCCAAAAGCATCTCCCTCTTGGAGAGGCGCCGGCTCCCTTTTAAGCGCCTTGTAAAGCTGGCATCCCGCCGTCAGCTCAGACACAAACATGAGCAAACTTTGTTTTCCACTTCATATTCGACCACTCTTCCTCACCTGCCCCACATAACAGCGTGAGCATAACCTTGTTCACTTCTTTCCCTACAGTCCCCGATAAAGTTTTCGCTCCTCACCTTCCGCGGACCAGAGAAAAAGCGCGTTGAAGAGGAAGGAAATAACACAGCTCTGTGTGTGTTAGCCAAGCCTAGAAACGCCCCTTCAAATGGACATAGGCCTGCATGCCCCAAGTGCTTCTATGTTTTTGGAGCCCGATCCCCTCATATTTCACAAGAGGGGAGTGTGGTGGGTGGCTGTGGGGTGCTTGGGAGGGGGGGGAATGGGGGGGGTGAGGGCAGGGCAGAGAGAGAGAGAGAGAGAGATTGATTTCATGTTTCATGGGGGGTTATTCTCACTTCCAGGGTTCAATTAGTGAGCCCATTTTCTGGCAGCCAGCTTGTCGAACGAGATTGTCTTTGCATCCTACATGCATGCAAGGGCAGTGTTGGCCTGCAGTCACTTTCCTCTACATTATCTTGGGCCTTCTGCCCTCTCGTCAGGCACTGGCCTGGCCATGAAGGAGAATGCGTGGGCTTGGCAGGCCAAGCACACAGGAGGGCATGTCTCACCTAAAGGGGGAACGTCTATGTGGGACAGGAGAGGCAGAAATCAGTGCCTGTGGGACACGCAGGGGGAGAAGAGTTGACACACCCTGTCCCCTCCACCGCCCTGCGCAGCGGCTAGGCAGGTGGGCCTGCTCCGCAAGACCCTCCCTAGCGGTCTGGGCAAGTGGGACCACGCTGGGAGTGATATCCCTCTCAGGGACAAGGACTCCCAAGTTCAATGAGGACCTCCCTGAGCCGACTACATTGTCCGCCGTCATGGGACTTGAAAAAACGGTTTGTTCTCATATTTTGACGACAACTACCAGTGATCCTCCTTCCACCCCGTTGTTGGCTTCAGGTAAGGCTGGGTTTCATCAGAGTGACGCCGTCAAGGAAGAAGGACCACACCTTTTTCGATTGTGCTGGCCTACTTCCACACAGTAGGAACTGTGAATGGGGAGAGACCTGATACACAGAGAGTGACTCCTACGGAAGGAGGAGAATCCTCAATACGCAGTGGCGAGCCTCTGTGGATATGTCCTGGAGCTACGCCGTGCCGGTGGTGGCGTAGCTGAAGGCCGCAAGGCGGCGTGCTCTGACCGAGCAAGAGGCTCTGGACAGGAGCGGAACGAAGACGGGAAGAAAACCGCCTTCCCTGGTGGCGTGTCCACTAGGAGACAGCGGTGGGCCTGGCGCCCACCAACCAACGCCGAGACCAGAGGAAAGAAAGGAGCCCTGGTCCCTCGAGCTCCAACCGGCGAGGGCCTGTACCGGCGAGATGAGACGAGCACGGACAGGGACGCAAACGCTCCAAAGGTGAGGACACCAGTGAGGGCTATAATGGTTGGGGGTCAAAGACTGCCAAAGCCGTCCGCGGTAGGAGAGGCTGGGAAAAAGGAACGGGCACAAGACACAGGTAAAACCGAGTGGGAGGGATAAGAATACTGCATATCCCGGCTGGAGAAGCCGCCAACTGTACGAAAGTCTGTAAGAGTGGGAAGGGCACGCAACTAGGCTTGGACTGGCCTATAGGGCAATAGGCCCATGGCCGAACCAAAAACACAAAATGCTGGTGTGGGCCAGTTGTTTTGGTCAAAGTGGGCCACTTTTCTGGCCAATGTGGGCCAGTGTGATGAGTTACTTTGCTATGAGGCTAGTAGTTTTGACCAGTGTTGCTGAATCCATATTCTTACTAGTCAAACAGTGTCACAAAAGGATGGAAGGAATGAATAGCCATTTGCAACTGTGGGCCACTTTTTCATTGGTGCCCGAGACAATGTTATGGCCCAGTCCGACCCTGCACGCAACGCGACCCAAGTAAAACAGAGGGGAAGTGATGCGAACACTGTGTATCAAGCCTGGGGAAGCCGCCTTCGGGACAAGGTCAGAAACCTGAAGGTAAGGTGTCTCCCTGACTAGTCCCCGGGGATCTGTCATCCAGGTGGCCAGGACACGGCCAAAGACTTGTGAATGTGAAGGGTGAAATTGTTTTGCAATAAAAGCCGTAGTGGACCCGACGGAGGGAGGCCGACATTCGGGAGGGGTCTGAGCCCGGAAGAGGGAGACCCAGGGGCGAAGGACCATCGCCCTGGTGCAATCAGAAAAGAACATTTGTTTATTATTTTGAACATACCAGGCCCTCGGAAGCAAGAAACCTAACCACCGAAGGTCCTGAGATCGCTAGGGACTTTTGTGGGTCTGAGCCCGGAAGAGGGCGATCCAGCGGTGAAAAGTCCTCACCCAACGTACAAGCGGAAAGGAACTTTTTGTTTGTTATTTCGAACACATCAGGTCCTCGGAAGCAAGAGACATTTTGTAGAAAAGAAACGTAGCCACCGAAGGTCCTGATAGCTGAGCACGGCACTGTCGTCTCGTGCTGGGAAAGCTCGAGAGAGAGAGAGAGAGAGAGTGTGCTGTGCTCTGGAGTCCCGCCTTGTCCCATGCTCAAAACGGGGGCGAGGGAGACCCCCCAGCTGCCACATCCTGACTTATCATTTGTGAACACTTCTTTCTTTCTTGTGAATCCTATCCCACACTCTTTTTGTATTTAGTTGTAAGGATTGGCAATAGTTTTTTTGTTCTAGTAGAGGCCCTTTTTATTTGACAAGACGGCGCTAGGACTGCCTTGTTATTATTTGATGGTCGTAGCCTGCTGCCATCTTAGATTTAGGTTTAGATTAGGCATTTTTCCAACCTGCACATACAGGTTAAACGACACCCTTGAACTGTGATCACTTGTATCTGTCTTTACTGTTGCCGCCATGAGTTCCTTACAACAAGAACCTAAGAGAATTGAATGGGCACACGCCCTGTGAAAAAGGGGCGAGAAAGGGATACGCGCCGCTTGTTTCCAAGGCTGGGGAAGCCGACAAATATATGACATTAATTGGACTGAGAACCAATTACCCTGCCAAAGAGCCACGGGACGTTGGGGAGTCCCAGTGCCACAAAGGTGGGATATATAGAGGTGTGTACCAGAGTGATACCCGAAGGGGCTTAATAGAAGGTGGTAAAAAGCTGAAAAGCATATAAGAAGAAGAGTGTGTCTTTTCATTCCCCAAAGGAGGAGGAGAAAGCCATCCAGAAGGCATTTATAATTTTAACTGGCACACTCCATATACAAGGACTGCGGGCTGTGTAAAGACTTTCTAAAGGAACTCTGAGACGGATAATGCATAAGTCCTCTACGAGTCGGGCCTGGCAGCAGCCCATTCCGAGGCTTTTGGGCAAGCCTCCTTTTCCTTTCAGTTAGATTTTCTAGAGTGCTAGGGCCAGTTAGTAACTAGGAATTTTGTCTCGGGGCTCTTTCATTTTTGGACTGGCTTCGACGAGCACCCTTAGTTTTTGTTTTAGAAGGCAGGGCAGGGAACTTCCCTCATAGCGATAGGGCCACATAGGACTTTTTCTTTTATTTGAATAAACAGGTATACACCAGGACCCGTTGTAGTCCGAGTCCTTCTCCTGGTTGGCCAAAGCACCCTCTGAGGAAGCCAGGGCCCCACTTTTTATCCTCCTTGCTCCTCATCTCACGCCTGGGAGGAGAGGCCTGTCTGGGGACACTGGGCAAGATTCCTGGGAGAAGGGAGCTGGCATTCTGGCCCCTGCCCCGAAAGCCTGACGAACGCCTGACAAACGCCGCGCTTTGCCCTGCCGGGCTTTGCCCTGCCGGGCAAAATTCCCAGCAGACCCCACTCGGCCCATCACCTGAGCAAGTTAGAGTGAGGCGAGATAGAGAGAAAGAGAGAGAGAGAGAGAGGGGGAGGGGGCCTCGACCTGCCCAACAAGGCGCTAAAATAAAACAAATAATGAGGTGAAATGAGCCACTCGGTTTTCATACCTCGTGCCTTTCTTTTGGTTCGTGTCTCCCAGAACCCCTTGTGCGTCCCTTAGGGTAATGCATGGAATCCCCAGACAGATCCCTCCCCTCTTCTGCCATTCTCCCAACATGGTGTACAATGTATCTTATCTACCTCAGCGAGAGGGCTTGGCAGTGGTAACGTGATGAAGTGAAACAAACGGGCAGCCATCTGCAGAGGCCCGTGGCAGGCGTGTGGGAGGAAGCCATGTTGTGCCTGGGCTCTTTGCGTGCCTCACTAACCAGCAACTCTCTCACCAGCATGTCGCGCGCGCACACACACACAGCCCTCTGGCAAAGCTCAAACCATTGGCACGCTCAGGGGAAAGGGTAGAGGTGCAAGCCGAGCAGGATACAGAGCCCTGGCTCTCCCTTCAGGAGACACATACCCAGAGTGCAGTTACCTCCTTGTGTTATGGGGCGGCGCTGTGTCCAAAGGGTAAATAAACCAGAATGCCTGCCCCTCGGCGAGAGCGAGAGGCCCTAGTGGGACTGGAGGGGAATCGGACCGGCTTGGGCCGTACCCTGGTGGCCAGGCATATACCAGCGCCCGTGAACCGAAAAACATGTGGGCATTTTGCGGGCCTGGTTTTGTGTCCAGGGAGAGGAAACCCCAACCCCTCCCCCTCGCGTGGGCAAGTGAAGAGCAGGGGCATATAATGGAGCAGCTCGTTTTGTGACAATGTGGCGGCTCTTAAAAGAGCCTTTGTGGTGTTTTCTGCGGTTGCGGTGCTGCTTTGACTCAAGCCCTCTCGCCCCGGATGCGGCGGGCCAGCTGGATGTCCTTGGGCATGATGGTGACCCTCTTGGCGTGGATGGCGCAGAGGTTCGTGTCCTCAAAGAGCCCGACCAGGTAGGCCTCGCTGGCCTCCTGCAGGGCCATGACGGCCGAGCTCTGGAAGCGCAGGTCGGTCTTAAAGTCCTGGGCGATTTCTCGCACCAGGCGCTGGAAGGGCAGTTTTCGGATGAGCAGCTCCGTGGATTTCTGGTAGCGGCGGATCTCCCTCAGAGCCACAGTGCCGGGACGGTAGCGGTGAGGTTTCTTCACGCCGCCAGTGGCGGGGGCGCTCTTACGGGCAGCCTTGGTGGCCAGCTGCTTGCGAGGCGCCTTGCCTCCGGTGGACTTGCGGGCGGTCTGCTTAGTACGGGCCATGGCAGCACTGCGAGCTCTGCTTTCTCTGCAAGCGATAGATACAACAGACTCCGGCGGGAGGGGAGCCGGCATATAAAGACCAAGCTCTCCTCCAATTGGCTGGGCACCGGTTTGAAAAAGCCCGCGGTGCACTGCGATTGGTCAGTGTCAGAAGGCGTGGCTATGAAACGCAGACGCGGACAGGAGGTCTTTGATTGGCTGGCCAAACAAAACGGAAAGGAAAGAGCGATTGCCATAGGTTGTGCTCGGCCCTTCATGAAACGCTCTTGGCAGATGAAATAGCCCGCCCACCCCCAGCCCCAATTCATCCTCCCAGTGCCCTCCCCCACCAGCCCTCGGACCCGGGGCTAGCGAGCACAGTGAATCGGCCTCTGAAGTCGGACCTCGTTACACACATGCCCCGTGTGCTGGCTGACATGTCACATCATCATCATCATCATCATCATTTGCTAGGCAGCGCCTCCAAACTCCACGGTTAAAGAGTTAATGGTGGGGCATGCGACCTGGCGCAACACCCCCAATCTGTGTGTGCACGATGCCCAAAGGTCTCAACTGACGCGGGCTTATAGGTGGGTGCCGACTGGCCAGGGTCACGCGTGGCGTCCGAGGCGAGCGGGGACTCTCGCAACGGCCCCGTGCATTATTACACTTTGTCTTTCGAACATGCAGTTGTATCGCAGTACATGTCAGGCAGAGGCATGAGCTAGCTCGCTTTCAGATACTGTGGGCGGCTCTTAAAAGAGCCTTTTGTGTTTTTAAGGTCTCGGCGAGAGACTCTACTTCTTCTTGGGCGCAGCCTTTTTGGGCTTTGCCGCTTTGGGTTTGACGGCCTTGGGCTTCACGACCTTGGCCGGGCTCTTCTTTGCCGCTTTCGCCTTCACTGCTTTGGCTTTTGCGGGGCTCTTGGCGGCCTTCTTGGCTGGAGCAGCCTTGGGCTTTTTTGGGCTCTTGGCGGCTGCCGGCTTCTTCACCTTCTTGGGACTCTTCTTGACTCCGGCGGCCACCTTTTTGGGTTTCTTGGCAGCACCGGCAGGCTTCTTTGCTGCGGGCGTCTTGCTCTTGGCTGCCGCTTTCTTGGCCACCTTCTCCTTGCCCTGCGTCTGCTTCTTGTTGAGCTTGAAGGATCCAGAGGCCCCGGTGCCCTTGAGCTGGGCTAGGGCGCCTTTCCTCACCAGGCTCTTGAGGGCAATCTTGACTCTGCTGTTGTTCTTGTCCACGTCATATCCCCCGGCGCCCAGAGCCTTCTTGACGGCAGACAGGGAGACTCCCTTCCTCTCAGTGGAGGCCGCCACGCACTTGAGGACGAGGTCGGACACGCTGGGCCCAGCGGGCTTTTTGGCCTTGGCAGTGCCGGCTGCTCTCTTCTGCTTCTTCTTGGCGGCAGCGGCGGGTTCCGCCGGCGGAGCCACGGCAGCGGGTGCAGTTTCAGCCATTGTTCTGCAGGAGGACTCAGTCAGCGCTCACAGATCAGTAATGGGCGGCCCGGCAACCGCCGTGCATATATAGGGAGGAGCTTCCACCTGATTGGTCCAGAGAATGGGAGGCTGGGCCCAGCACACCGCGCTGTCCCTGCTAAAGACACACTGTGTTTCCTCTGCTTAAATAATCCATTTTTTAAAAGTTACCCGCGTACATTTATTTCATCTTGCATGTGGCAACAGGACCGCAACACCTCCCAGCTCTTATCCAAAAGCATCTCCCTCTTGGAGAGGCGCCGGCTCCCTTTTAAGCGCCTTGTAAAGCTGGCATCCCGCCGTCAGCTCAGACACAAACATGAGCAAACTTTGTTTTCCACTTCATATTCGACCACTCTTCCTCACCTGCCCCACATAACAGCGTGAGCATAACCTTGTTCACTTCTTTCCCTACAGTCCCCGATAAAGTTTTCGCTCCTCACCTTCCGCGGACCAGAGAAAAAGCGCGTTGAAGAGGAAGGAAATAACACAGCTCTGTGTGTGTTAGCCAAGCCTAGAAACGCCCCTTCAAATGGACATAGGCCTGCATGCCCCAAGTGCTTCTATGTTTTTGGAGCCCGATCCCCTCATATTTCACAAGAGGGGAGTGTGGTGGGTGGCTGTGGGGTGCTTGGGAGGGGGGGGAATGGGGGGGGTGAGGGCAGGGCAGAGAGAGAGAGAGAGAGAGAGATTGATTTCATGTTTCATGGGGGGTTATTCTCACTTCCAGGGTTCAATTAGTGAGCCCATTTTCTGGCAGCCAGCTTGTCGAACGAGATTGTCTTTGCATCCTACATGCATGCAAGGGCAGTGTTGGCCTGCAGTCACTTTCCTCTACATTATCTTGGGCCTTCTGCCCTCTCGTCAGGCACTGGCCTGGCCATGAAGGAGAATGCGTGGGCTTGGCAGGCCAAGCACACAGGAGGGCATGTCTCACCTAAAGGGGGAACGTCTATGTGGGACAGGAGAGGCAGAAATCAGTGCCTGTGGGACACGCAGGGGGAGAAGAGTTGACACACCCTGTCCCCTCCACCGCCCTGCGCAGCGGCTAGGCAGGTGGGCCTGCTCCGCAAGACCCTCCCTAGCGGTCTGGGCAAGTGGGACCACGCTGGGAGTGATATCCCTCTCAGGGACAAGGACTCCCAAGTTCAATGAGGACCTCCCTGAGCCGACTACATTGTCCGCCGTCATGGGACTTGAAAAAACGGTTTGTTCTCATATTTTGACGACAACTACCAGTGATCCTCCTTCCACCCCGTTGTTGGCTTCAGGTAAGGCTGGGTTTCATCAGAGTGACGCCGTCAAGGAAGAAGGACCACACCTTTTTCGATTGTGCTGGCCTACTTCCACACAGTAGGAACTGTGAATGGGGAGAGACCTGATACACAGAGAGTGACTCCTACGGAAGGAGGAGAATCCTCAATACGCAGTGGCGAGCCTCTGTGGATATGTCCTGGAGCTACGCCGTGCCGGTGGTGGCGTAGCTGAAGGCCGCAAGGCGGCGTGCTCTGACCGAGCAAGAGGCTCTGGACAGGAGCGGAACGAAGACGGGAAGAAAACCGCCTTCCCTGGTGGCGTGTCCACTAGGAGACAGCGGTGGGCCTGGCGCCCACCAACCAACGCCGAGACCAGAGGAAAGAAAGGAGCCCTGGTCCCTCGAGCTCCAACCGGCGAGGGCCTGTACCGGCGAGATGAGACGAGCACGGACAGGGACGCAAACGCTCCAAAGGTGAGGACACCAGTGAGGGCTATAATGGTTGGGGGTCAAAGACTGCCAAAGCCGTCCGCGGTAGGAGAGGCTGGGAAAAAGGAACGGGCACAAGACACAGGTAAAACCGAGTGGGAGGGATAAGAATACTGCATATCCCGGCTGGAGAAGCCGCCAACTGTACGAAAGTCTGTAAGAGTGGGAAGGGCACGCAACTAGGCTTGGACTGGCCTATAGGGCAATAGGCCCATGGCCGAACCAAAAACACAAAATGCTGGTGTGGGCCAGTTGTTTTGGTCAAAGTGGGCCACTTTTCTGGCCAATGTGGGCCAGTGTGATGAGTTACTTTGCTATGAGGCTAGTAGTTTTGACCAGTGTTGCTGAATCCATATTCTTACTAGTCAAACAGTGTCACAAAAGGATGGAAGGAATGAATAGCCATTTGCAACTGTGGGCCACTTTTTCATTGGTGCCCGAGACAATGTTATGGCCCAGTCCGACCCTGCACGCAACGCGACCCAAGTAAAACAGAGGGGAAGTGATGCGAACACTGTGTATCAAGCCTGGGGAAGCCGCCTTCGGGACAAGGTCAGAAACCTGAAGGTAAGGTGTCTCCCTGACTAGTCCCCGGGGATCTGTCATCCAGGTGGCCAGGACACGGCCAAAGACTTGTGAATGTGAAGGGTGAAATTGTTTTGCAATAAAAGCCGTAGTGGACCCGACGGAGGGAGGCCGACATTCGGGAGGGGTCTGAGCCCGGAAGAGGGAGACCCAGGGGCGAAGGACCATCGCCCTGGTGCAATCAGAAAAGAACATTTGTTTATTATTTTGAACATACCAGGCCCTCGGAAGCAAGAAACCTAACCACCGAAGGTCCTGAGATCGCTAGGGACTTTTGTGGGTCTGAGCCCGGAAGAGGGCGATCCAGCGGTGAAAAGTCCTCACCCAACGTACAAGCGGAAAGGAACTTTTTGTTTGTTATTTCGAACACATCAGGTCCTCGGAAGCAAGAGACATTTTGTAGAAAAGAAACGTAGCCACCGAAGGTCCTGATAGCTGAGCACGGCACTGTCGTCTCGTGCTGGGAAAGCTCGAGAGAGAGAGAGAGAGAGAGTGTGCTGTGCTCTGGAGTCCCGCCTTGTCCCATGCTCAAAACGGGGGCGAGGGAGACCCCCCAGCTGCCACATCCTGACTTATCATTTGTGAACACTTCTTTCTTTCTTGTGAATCCTATCCCACACTCTTTTTGTATTTAGTTGTAAGGATTGGCAATAGTTTTTTTGTTCTAGTAGAGGCCCTTTTTATTTGACAAGACGGCGCTAGGACTGCCTTGTTATTATTTGATGGTCGTAGCCTGCTGCCATCTTAGATTTAGGTTTAGATTAGGCATTTTTCCAACCTGCACATACAGGTTAAACGACACCCTTGAACTGTGATCACTTGTATCTGTCTTTACTGTTGCCGCCATGAGTTCCTTACAACAAGAACCTAAGAGAATTGAATGGGCACACGCCCTGTGAAAAAGGGGCGAGAAAGGGATACGCGCCGCTTGTTTCCAAGGCTGGGGAAGCCGACAAATATATGACATTAATTGGACTGAGAACCAATTACCCTGCCAAAGAGCCACGGGACGTTGGGGAGTCCCAGTGCCACAAAGGTGGGATATATAGAGGTGTGTACCAGAGTGATACCCGAAGGGGCTTAATAGAAGGTGGTAAAAAGCTGAAAAGCATATAAGAAGAAGAGTGTGTCTTTTCATTCCCCAAAGGAGGAGGAGAAAGCCATCCAGAAGGCATTTATAATTTTAACTGGCACACTCCATATACAAGGACTGCGGGCTGTGTAAAGACTTTCTAAAGGAACTCTGAGACGGATAATGCATAAGTCCTCTACGAGTCGGGCCTGGCAGCAGCCCATTCCGAGGCTTTTGGGCAAGCCTCCTTTTCCTTTCAGTTAGATTTTCTAGAGTGCTAGGGCCAGTTAGTAACTAGGAATTTTGTCTCGGGGCTCTTTCATTTTTGGACTGGCTTCGACGAGCACCCTTAGTTTTTGTTTTAGAAGGCAGGGCAGGGAACTTCCCTCATAGCGATAGGGCCACATAGGACTTTTTCTTTTATTTGAATAAACAGGTATACACCAGGACCCGTTGTAGTCCGAGTCCTTCTCCTGGTTGGCCAAAGCACCCTCTGAGGAAGCCAGGGCCCCACTTTTTATCCTCCTTGCTCCTCATCTCACGCCTGGGAGGAGAGGCCTGTCTGGGGACACTGGGCAAGATTCCTGGGAGAAGGGAGCTGGCATTCTGGCCCCTGCCCCGAAAGCCTGACGAACGCCTGACAAACGCCGCGCTTTGCCCTGCCGGGCTTTGCCCTGCCGGGCAAAATTCCCAGCAGACCCCACTCGGCCCATCACCTGAGCAAGTTAGAGTGAGGCGAGATAGAGAGAAAGAGAGAGAGAGAGAGAGGGGGAGGGGGCCTCGACCTGCCCAACAAGGCGCTAAAATAAAACAAATAATGAGGTGAAATGAGCCACTCGGTTTTCATACCTCGTGCCTTTCTTTTGGTTCGTGTCTCCCAGAACCCCTTGTGCGTCCCTTAGGGTAATGCATGGAATCCCCAGACAGATCCCTCCCCTCTTCTGCCATTCTCCCAACATGGTGTACAATGTATCTTATCTACCTCAGCGAGAGGGCTTGGCAGTGGTAACGTGATGAAGTGAAACAAACGGGCAGCCATCTGCAGAGGCCCGTGGCAGGCGTGTGGGAGGAAGCCATGTTGTGCCTGGGCTCTTTGCGTGCCTCACTAACCAGCAACTCTCTCACCAGCATGTCGCGCGCGCACACACACACAGCCCTCTGGCAAAGCTCAAACCATTGGCACGCTCAGGGGAAAGGGTAGAGGTGCAAGCCGAGCAGGATACAGAGCCCTGGCTCTCCCTTCAGGAGACACATACCCAGAGTGCAGTTACCTCCTTGTGTTATGGGGCGGCGCTGTGTCCAAAGGGTAAATAAACCAGAATGCCTGCCCCTCGGCGAGAGCGAGAGGCCCTAGTGGGACTGGAGGGGAATCGGACCGGCTTGGGCCGTACCCTGGTGGCCAGGCATATACCAGCGCCCGTGAACCGAAAAACATGTGGGCATTTTGCGGGCCTGGTTTTGTGTCCAGGGAGAGGAAACCCCAACCCCTCCCCCTCGCGTGGGCAAGTGAAGAGCAGGGGCATATAATGGAGCAGCTCGTTTTGTGACAATGTGGCGGCTCTTAAAAGAGCCTTTGTGGTGTTTTCTGCGGTTGCGGTGCTGCTTTGACTCAAGCCCTCTCGCCCCGGATGCGGCGGGCCAGCTGGATGTCCTTGGGCATGATGGTGACCCTCTTGGCGTGGATGGCGCAGAGGTTCGTGTCCTCAAAGAGCCCGACCAGGTAGGCCTCGCTGGCCTCCTGCAGGGCCATGACGGCCGAGCTCTGGAAGCGCAGGTCGGTCTTAAAGTCCTGGGCGATTTCTCGCACCAGGCGCTGGAAGGGCAGTTTTCGGATGAGCAGCTCCGTGGATTTCTGGTAGCGGCGGATCTCCCTCAGAGCCACAGTGCCGGGACGGTAGCGGTGAGGTTTCTTCACGCCGCCAGTGGCGGGGGCGCTCTTACGGGCAGCCTTGGTGGCCAGCTGCTTGCGAGGCGCCTTGCCTCCGGTGGACTTGCGGGCGGTCTGCTTAGTACGGGCCATGGCAGCACTGCGAGCTCTGCTTTCTCTGCAAGCGATAGATACAACAGACTCCGGCGGGAGGGGAGCCGGCATATAAAGACCAAGCTCTCCTCCAATTGGCTGGGCACCGGTTTGAAAAAGCCCGCGGTGCACTGCGATTGGTCAGTGTCAGAAGGCGTGGCTATGAAACGCAGACGCGGACAGGAGGTCTTTGATTGGCTGGCCAAACAAAACGGAAAGGAAAGAGCGATTGCCATAGGTTGTGCTCGGCCCTTCATGAAACGCTCTTGGCAGATGAAATAGCCCGCCCACCCCCAGCCCCAATTCATCCTCCCAGTGCCCTCCCCCACCAGCCCTCGGACCCGGGGCTAGCGAGCACAGTGAATCGGCCTCTGAAGTCGGACCTCGTTACACACATGCCCCGTGTGCTGGCTGACATGTCACATCATCATCATCATCATCATCATTTGCTAGGCAGCGCCTCCAAACTCCACGGTTAAAGAGTTAATGGTGGGGCATGCGACCTGGCGCAACACCCCCAATCTGTGTGTGCACGATGCCCAAAGGTCTCAACTGACGCGGGCTTATAGGTGGGTGCCGACTGGCCAGGGTCACGCGTGGCGTCCGAGGCGAGCGGGGACTCTCGCAACGGCCCCGTGCATTATTACACTTTGTCTTTCGAACATGCAGTTGTATCGCAGTACATGTCAGGCAGAGGCATGAGCTAGCTCGCTTTCAGATACTGTGGGCGGCTCTTAAAAGAGCCTTTTGTGTTTTTAAGGTCTCGGCGAGAGACTCTACTTCTTCTTGGGCGCAGCCTTTTTGGGCTTTGCCGCTTTGGGTTTGACGGCCTTGGGCTTCACGACCTTGGCCGGGCTCTTCTTTGCCGCTTTCGCCTTCACTGCTTTGGCTTTTGCGGGGCTCTTGGCGGCCTTCTTGGCTGGAGCAGCCTTGGGCTTTTTTGGGCTCTTGGCGGCTGCCGGCTTCTTCACCTTCTTGGGACTCTTCTTGACTCCGGCGGCCACCTTTTTGGGTTTCTTGGCAGCACCGGCAGGCTTCTTTGCTGCGGGCGTCTTGCTCTTGGCTGCCGCTTTCTTGGCCACCTTCTCCTTGCCCTGCGTCTGCTTCTTGTTGAGCTTGAAGGATCCAGAGGCCCCGGTGCCCTTGAGCTGGGCTAGGGCGCCTTTCCTCACCAGGCTCTTGAGGGCAATCTTGACTCTGCTGTTGTTCTTGTCCACGTCATATCCCCCGGCGCCCAGAGCCTTCTTGACGGCAGACAGGGAGACTCCCTTCCTCTCAGTGGAGGCCGCCACGCACTTGAGGACGAGGTCGGACACGCTGGGCCCAGCGGGCTTTTTGGCCTTGGCAGTGCCGGCTGCTCTCTTCTGCTTCTTCTTGGCGGCAGCGGCGGGTTCCGCCGGCGGAGCCACGGCAGCGGGTGCAGTTTCAGCCATTGTTCTGCAGGAGGACTCAGTCAGCGCTCACAGATCAGTAATGGGCGGCCCGGCAACCGCCGTGCATATATAGGGAGGAGCTTCCACCTGATTGGTCCAGAGAATGGGAGGCTGGGCCCAGCACACCGCGCTGTCCCTGCTAAAGACACACTGTGTTTCCTCTGCTTAAATAATCCATTTTTTAAAAGTTACCCGCGTACATTTATTTCATCTTGCATGTGGCAACAGGACCGCAACACCTCCCAGCTCTTATCCAAAAGCATCTCCCTCTTGGAGAGGCGCCGGCTCCCTTTTAAGCGCCTTGTAAAGCTGGCATCCCGCCGTCAGCTCAGACACAAACATGAGCAAACTTTGTTTTCCACTTCATATTCGACCACTCTTCCTCACCTGCCCCACATAACAGCGTGAGCATAACCTTGTTCACTTCTTTCCCTACAGTCCCCGATAAAGTTTTCGCTCCTCACCTTCCGCGGACCAGAGAAAAAGCGCGTTGAAGAGGAAGGAAATAACACAGCTCTGTGTGTGTTAGCCAAGCCTAGAAACGCCCCTTCAAATGGACATAGGCCTGCATGCCCCAAGTGCTTCTATGTTTTTGGAGCCCGATCCCCTCATATTTCACAAGAGGGGAGTGTGGTGGGTGGCTGTGGGGTGCTTGGGAGGGGGGGGAATGGGGGGGGTGAGGGCAGGGCAGAGAGAGAGAGAGAGAGAGAGATTGATTTCATGTTTCATGGGGGGTTATTCTCACTTCCAGGGTTCAATTAGTGAGCCCATTTTCTGGCAGCCAGCTTGTCGAACGAGATTGTCTTTGCATCCTACATGCATGCAAGGGCAGTGTTGGCCTGCAGTCACTTTCCTCTACATTATCTTGGGCCTTCTGCCCTCTCGTCAGGCACTGGCCTGGCCATGAAGGAGAATGCGTGGGCTTGGCAGGCCAAGCACACAGGAGGGCATGTCTCACCTAAAGGGGGAACGTCTATGTGGGACAGGAGAGGCAGAAATCAGTGCCTGTGGGACACGCAGGGGGAGAAGAGTTGACACACCCTGTCCCCTCCACCGCCCTGCGCAGCGGCTAGGCAGGTGGGCCTGCTCCGCAAGACCCTCCCTAGCGGTCTGGGCAAGTGGGACCACGCTGGGAGTGATATCCCTCTCAGGGACAAGGACTCCCAAGTTCAATGAGGACCTCCCTGAGCCGACTACATTGTCCGCCGTCATGGGACTTGAAAAAACGGTTTGTTCTCATATTTTGACGACAACTACCAGTGATCCTCCTTCCACCCCGTTGTTGGCTTCAGGTAAGGCTGGGTTTCATCAGAGTGACGCCGTCAAGGAAGAAGGACCACACCTTTTTCGATTGTGCTGGCCTACTTCCACACAGTAGGAACTGTGAATGGGGAGAGACCTGATACACAGAGAGTGACTCCTACGGAAGGAGCAGAATCCTCAATACGCAGTGGCGAGCCTCTGTGGATATGTCCTGGAGCTACGCCGTGCCGGTGGTGGCGTAGCTGAAGGCCGCAAGGCGGCGTGCTCTGACCGAGCAAGAGGCTCTGGACAGGAGCGGAACGAAGACGGGAAGAAAACCGCCTTCCCTGGTGGCGTGTCCACTAGGAGACAGCGGTGGGCCTGGCGCCCACCAACCAACGCCGAGACCAGAGGAAAGAAAGGAGCCCTGGTCCCTCGAGCTCCAACCGGCGAGGGCCTGTACCGGCGAGATGAGACGAGCACGGACAGGGACGCAAACGCTCCAAAGGTGAGGACACCAGTGAGGGCTATAATGGTTGGGGGTCAAAGACTGCCAAAGCCGTCCGCGGTAGGAGAGGCTGGGAAAAAGGAACGGGCACAAGACACAGGTAAAACCGAGTGGGAGGGATAAGAATACTGCATATCCCGGCTGGAGAAGCCGCCAACTGTACGAAAGTCTGTAAGAGTGGGAAGGGCACGCAACTAGGCTTGGACTGGCCTATAGGGCAATAGGCCCATGGCCGAACCAAAAACACAAAATGCTGGTGTGGGCCAGTTGTTTTGGTCAAAGTGGGCCACTTTTCTGGCCAATGTGGGCCAGTGTGATGAGTTACTTTGCTATGAGGCTAGTAGTTTTGACCAGTGTTGCTGAATCCATATTCTTACTAGTCAAACAGTGTCACAAAAGGATGGAAGGAATGAATAGCCATTTGCAACTGTGGGCCACTTTTTCATTGGTGCCCGAGACAATGTTATGGCCCAGTCCGACCCTGCACGCAACGCGACCCAAGTAAAACAGAGGGGAAGTGATGCGAACACTGTGTATCAAGCCTGGGGAAGCCGCCTTCGGGACAAGGTCAGAAACCTGAAGGTAAGGTGTCTCCCTGACTAGTCCCCGGGGATCTGTCATCCAGGTGGCCAGGACACGGCCAAAGACTTGTGAATGTGAAGGGTGAAATTGTTTTGCAATAAAAGCCGTAGTGGACCCGACGGAGGGAGGCCGACATTCGGGAGGGGTCTGAGCCCGGAAGAGGGAGACCCAGGGGCGAAGGACCATCGCCCTGGTGCAATCAGAAAAGAACATTTGTTTATTATTTTGAACATACCAGGCCCTCGGAAGCAAGAAACCTAACCACCGAAGGTCCTGAGATCGCTAGGGACTTTTGTGGGTCTGAGCCCGGAAGAGGGCGATCCAGCGGTGAAAAGTCCTCACCCAACGTACAAGCGGAAAGGAACTTTTTGTTTGTTATTTCGAACACATCAGGTCCTCGGAAGCAAGAGACATTTTGTAGAAAAGAAACGTAGCCACCGAAGGTCCTGATAGCTGAGCACGGCACTGTCGTCTCGTGCTGGGAAAGCTCGAGAGAGAGAGAGAGAGAGAGTGTGCTGTGCTCTGGAGTCCCGCCTTGTCCCATGCTCAAAACGGGGGCGAGGGAGACCCCCCAGCTGCCACATCCTGACTTATCATTTGTGAACACTTCTTTCTTTCTTGTGAATCCTATCCCACACTCTTTTTGTATTTAGTTGTAAGGATTGGCAATAGTTTTTTTGTTCTAGTAGAGGCCCTTTTTATTTGACAAGACGGCGCTAGGACTGCCTTGTTATTATTTGATGGTCGTAGCCTGCTGCCATCTTAGATTTAGGTTTAGATTAGGCATTTTTCCAACCTGCACATACAGGTTAAACGACACCCTTGAACTGTGATCACTTGTATCTGTCTTTACTGTTGCCGCCATGAGTTCCTTACAACAAGAACCTAAGAGAATTGAATGGGCACACGCCCTGTGAAAAAGGGGCGAGAAAGGGATACGCGCCGCTTGTTTCCAAGGCTGGGGAAGCCGACAAATATATGACATTAATTGGACTGAGAACCAATTACCCTGCCAAAGAGCCACGGGACGTTGGGGAGTCCCAGTGCCACAAAGGTGGGATATATAGAGGTGTGTACCAGAGTGATACCCGAAGGGGCTTAATAGAAGGTGGTAAAAAGCTGAAAAGCATATAAGAAGAAGAGTGTGTCTTTTCATTCCCCAAAGGAGGAGGAGAAAGCCATCCAGAAGGCATTTATAATTTTAACTGGCACACTCCATATACAAGGACTGCGGGCTGTGTAAAGACTTTCTAAAGGAACTCTGAGACGGATAATGCATAAGTCCTCTACGAGTCGGGCCTGGCAGCAGCCCATTCCGAGGCTTTTGGGCAAGCCTCCTTTTCCTTTCAGTTAGATTTTCTAGAGTGCTAGGGCCAGTTAGTAACTAGGAATTTTGTCTCGGGGCTCTTTCATTTTTGGACTGGCTTCGACGAGCACCCTTAGTTTTTGTTTTAGAAGGCAGGGCAGGGAACTTCCCTCATAGCGATAGGGCCACATAGGACTTTTTCTTTTATTTGAATAAACAGGTATACACCAGGACCCGTTGTAGTCCGAGTCCTTCTCCTGGTTGGCCAAAGCACCCTCTGAGGAAGCCAGGGCCCCACTTTTTATCCTCCTTGCTCCTCATCTCACGCCTGGGAGGAGAGGCCTGTCTGGGGACACTGGGCAAGATTCCTGGGAGAAGGGAGCTGGCATTCTGGCCCCTGCCCCGAAAGCCTGACGAACGCCTGACAAACGCCGCGCTTTGCCCTGCCGGGCTTTGCCCTGCCGGGCAAAATTCCCAGCAGACCCCACTCGGCCCATCACCTGAGCAAGTTAGAGTGAGGCGAGATAGAGAGAAAGAGAGAGAGAGAGAGAGGGGGAGGGGGCCTCGACCTGCCCAACAAGGCGCTAAAATAAAACAAATAATGAGGTGAAATGAGCCACTCGGTTTTCATACCTCGTGCCTTTCTTTTGGTTCGTGTCTCCCAGAACCCCTTGTGCGTCCCTTAGGGTAATGCATGGAATCCCCAGACAGATCCCTCCCCTCTTCTGCCATTCTCCCAACATGGTGTACAATGTATCTTATCTACCTCAGCGAGAGGGCTTGGCAGTGGTAACGTGATGAAGTGAAACAAACGGGCAGCCATCTGCAGAGGCCCGTGGCAGGCGTGTGGGAGGAAGCCATGTTGTGCCTGGGCTCTTTGCGTGCCTCACTAACCAGCAACTCTCTCACCAGCATGTCGCGCGCGCACACACACACAGCCCTCTGGCAAAGCTCAAACCATTGGCACGCTCAGGGGAAAGGGTAGAGGTGCAAGCCGAGCAGGATACAGAGCCCTGGCTCTCCCTTCAGGAGACACATACCCAGAGTGCAGTTACCTCCTTGTGTTATGGGGCGGCGCTGTGTCCAAAGGGTAAATAAACCAGAATGCCTGCCCCTCGGCGAGAGCGAGAGGCCCTAGTGGGACTGGAGGGGAATCGGACCGGCTTGGGCCGTACCCTGGTGGCCAGGCATATACCAGCGCCCGTGAACCGAAAAACATGTGGGCATTTTGCGGGCCTGGTTTTGTGTCCAGGGAGAGGAAACCCCAACCCCTCCCCCTCGCGTGGGCAAGTGAAGAGCAGGGGCATATAATGGAGCAGCTCGTTTTGTGACAATGTGGCGGCTCTTAAAAGAGCCTTTGTGGTGTTTTCTGCGGTTGCGGTGCTGCTTTGACTCAAGCCCTCTCGCCCCGGATGCGGCGGGCCAGCTGGATGTCCTTGGGCATGATGGTGACCCTCTTGGCGTGGATGGCGCAGAGGTTCGTGTCCTCAAAGAGCCCGACCAGGTAGGCCTCGCTGGCCTCCTGCAGGGCCATGACGGCCGAGCTCTGGAAGCGCAGGTCGGTCTTAAAGTCCTGGGCGATTTCTCGCACCAGGCGCTGGAAGGGCAGTTTTCGGATGAGCAGCTCCGTGGATTTCTGGTAGCGGCGGATCTCCCTCAGAGCCACAGTGCCGGGACGGTAGCGGTGAGGTTTCTTCACGCCGCCAGTGGCGGGGGCGCTCTTACGGGCAGCCTTGGTGGCCAGCTGCTTGCGAGGCGCCTTGCCTCCGGTGGACTTGCGGGCGGTCTGCTTAGTACGGGCCATGGCAGCACTGCGAGCTCTGCTTTCTCTGCAAGCGATAGATACAACAGACTCCGGCGGGAGGGGAGCCGGCATATAAAGACCAAGCTCTCCTCCAATTGGCTGGGCACCGGTTTGAAAAAGCCCGCGGTGCACTGCGATTGGTCAGTGTCAGAAGGCGTGGCTATGAAACGCAGACGCGGACAGGAGGTCTTTGATTGGCTGGCCAAACAAAACGGAAAGGAAAGAGCGATTGCCATAGGTTGTGCTCGGCCCTTCATGAAACGCTCTTGGCAGATGAAATAGCCCGCCCACCCCCAGCCCCAATTCATCCTCCCAGTGCCCTCCCCCACCAGCCCTCGGACCCGGGGCTAGCGAGCACAGTGAATCGGCCTCTGAAGTCGGACCTCGTTACACACATGCCCCGTGTGCTGGCTGACATGTCACATCATCATCATCATCATCATCATTTGCTAGGCAGCGCCTCCAAACTCCACGGTTAAAGAGTTAATGGTGGGGCATGCGACCTGGCGCAACACCCCCAATCTGTGTGTGCACGATGCCCAAAGGTCTCAACTGACGCGGGCTTATAGGTGGGTGCCGACTGGCCAGGGTCACGCGTGGCGTCCGAGGCGAGCGGGGACTCTCGCAACGGCCCCGTGCATTATTACACTTTGTCTTTCGAACATGCAGTTGTATCGCAGTACATGTCAGGCAGAGGCATGAGCTAGCTCGCTTTCAGATACTGTGGGCGGCTCTTAAAAGAGCCTTTTGTGTTTTTAAGGTCTCGGCGAGAGACTCTACTTCTTCTTGGGCGCAGCCTTTTTGGGCTTTGCCGCTTTGGGTTTGACGGCCTTGGGCTTCACGACCTTGGCCGGGCTCTTCTTTGCCGCTTTCGCCTTCACTGCTTTGGCTTTTGCGGGGCTCTTGGCGGCCTTCTTGGCTGGAGCAGCCTTGGGCTTTTTTGGGCTCTTGGCGGCTGCCGGCTTCTTCACCTTCTTGGGACTCTTCTTGACTCCGGCGGCCACCTTTTTGGGTTTCTTGGCAGCACCGGCAGGCTTCTTTGCTGCGGGCGTCTTGCTCTTGGCTGCCGCTTTCTTGGCCACCTTCTCCTTGCCCTGCGTCTGCTTCTTGTTGAGCTTGAAGGATCCAGAGGCCCCGGTGCCCTTGAGCTGGGCTAGGGCGCCTTTCCTCACCAGGCTCTTGAGGGCAATCTTGACTCTGCTGTTGTTCTTGTCCACGTCATATCCCCCGGCGCCCAGAGCCTTCTTGACGGCAGACAGGGAGACTCCCTTCCTCTCAGTGGAGGCCGCCACGCACTTGAGGACGAGGTCGGACACGCTGGGCCCAGCGGGCTTTTTGGCCTTGGCAGTGCCGGCTGCTCTCTTCTGCTTCTTCTTGGCGGCAGCGGCGGGTTCCGCCGGCGGAGCCACGGCAGCGGGTGCAGTTTCAGCCATTGTTCTGCAGGAGGACTCAGTCAGCGCTCACAGATCAGTAATGGGCGGCCCGGCAACCGCCGTGCATATATAGGGAGGAGCTTCCACCTGATTGGTCCAGAGAATGGGAGGCTGGGCCCAGCACACCGCGCTGTCCCTGCTAAAGACACACTGTGTTTCCTCTGCTTAAATAATCCATTTTTTAAAAGTTACCCGCGTACATTTATTTCATCTTGCATGTGGCAACAGGACCGCAACACCTCCCAGCTCTTATCCAAAAGCATCTCCCTCTTGGAGAGGCGCCGGCTCCCTTTTAAGCGCCTTGTAAAGCTGGCATCCCGCCGTCAGCTCAGACACAAACATGAGCAAACTTTGTTTTCCACTTCATATTCGACCACTCTTCCTCACCTGCCCCACATAACAGCGTGAGCATAACCTTGTTCACTTCTTTCCCTACAGTCCCCGATAAAGTTTTCGCTCCTCACCTTCCGCGGACCAGAGAAAAAGCGCGTTGAAGAGGAAGGAAATAACACAGCTCTGTGTGTGTTAGCCAAGCCTAGAAACGCCCCTTCAAATGGACATAGGCCTGCATGCCCCAAGTGCTTCTATGTTTTTGGAGCCCGATCCCCTCATATTTCACAAGAGGGGAGTGTGGTGGGTGGCTGTGGGGTGCTTGGGAGGGGGGGGAATGGGGGGGGTGAGGGCAGGGCAGA
This sequence comes from Ambystoma mexicanum, assembly GCF_040938575.1. Taxonomy (NCBI): domain Eukaryota; kingdom Metazoa; phylum Chordata; class Amphibia; order Caudata; family Ambystomatidae; genus Ambystoma; species Ambystoma mexicanum. The sequence continues at coordinate 219,841 of NW_027182385.1, forward strand.
GAGAGAGAGAGAGAGAGAGATTGATTTCATGTTTCATGGGGGGTTATTCTCACTTCCAGGGTTCAATTAGTGAGCCCATTTTCTGGCAGCCAGCTTGTCGAACGAGATTGTCTTTGCATCCTACATGCATGCAAGGGCAGTGTTGGCCTGCAGTCACTTTCCTCTACATTATCTTGGGCCTTCTGCCCTCTCGTCAGGCACTGGCCTGGCCATGAAGGAGAATGCGTGGGCTTGGCAGGCCAAGCACACAGGAGGGCATGTCTCACCTAAAGGGGGAACGTCTATGTGGGACAGGAGAGGCAGAAATCAGTGCCTGTGGGACACGCAGGGGGAGAAGAGTTGACACACCCTGTCCCCTCCACCGCCCTGCGCAGCGGCTAGGCAGGTGGGCCTGCTCCGCAAGACCCTCCCTAGCGGTCTGGGCAAGTGGGACCACGCTGGGAGTGATATCCCTCTCAGGGACAAGGACTCCCAAGTTCAATGAGGACCTCCCTGAGCCGACTACATTGTCCGCCGTCATGGGACTTGAAAAAACGGTTTGTTCTCATATTTTGACGACAACTACCAGTGATCCTCCTTCCACCCCGTTGTTGGCTTCAGGTAAGGCTGGGTTTCATCAGAGTGACGCCGTCAAGGAAGAAGGACCACACCTTTTTCGATTGTGCTGGCCTACTTCCACACAGTAGGAACTGTGAATGGGGAGAGACCTGATACACAGAGAGTGACTCCTACGGAAGGAGGAGAATCCTCAATACGCAGTGGCGAGCCTCTGTGGATATGTCCTGGAGCTACGCCGTGCCGGTGGTGGCGTAGCTGAAGGCCGCAAGGCGGCGTGCTCTGACCGAGCAAGAGGCTCTGGACAGGAGCGGAACGAAGACGGGAAGAAAACCGCCTTCCCTGGTGGCGTGTCCACTAGGAGACAGCGGTGGGCCTGGCGCCCACCAACCAACGCCGAGACCAGAGGAAAGAAAGGAGCCCTGGTCCCTCGAGCTCCAACCGGCGAGGGCCTGTACCGGCGAGATGAGACGAGCACGGACAGGGACGCAAACGCTCCAAAGGTGAGGACACCAGTGAGGGCTATAATGGTTGGGGGTCAAAGACTGCCAAAGCCGTCCGCGGTAGGAGAGGCTGGGAAAAAGGAACGGGCACAAGACACAGGTAAAACCGAGTGGGAGGGATAAGAATACTGCATATCCCGGCTGGAGAAGCCGCCAACTGTACGAAAGTCTGTAAGAGTGGGAAGGGCACGCAACTAGGCTTGGACTGGCCTATAGGGCAATAGGCCCATGGCCGAACCAAAAACACAAAATGCTGGTGTGGGCCAGTTGTTTTGGTCAAAGTGGGCCACTTTTCTGGCCAATGTGGGCCAGTGTGATGAGTTACTTTGCTATGAGGCTAGTAGTTTTGACCAGTGTTGCTGAATCCATATTCTTACTAGTCAAACAGTGTCACAAAAGGATGGAAGGAATGAATAGCCATTTGCAACTGTGGGCCACTTTTTCATTGGTGCCCGAGACAATGTTATGGCCCAGTCCGACCCTGCACGCAACGCGACCCAAGTAAAACAGAGGGGAAGTGATGCGAACACTGTGTATCAAGCCTGGGGAAGCCGCCTTCGGGACAAGGTCAGAAACCTGAAGGTAAGGTGTCTCCCTGACTAGTCCCCGGGGATCTGTCATCCAGGTGGCCAGGACACGGCCAAAGACTTGTGAATGTGAAGGGTGAAATTGTTTTGCAATAAAAGCCGTAGTGGACCCGACGGAGGGAGGCCGACATTCGGGAGGGGTCTGAGCCCGGAAGAGGGAGACCCAGGGGCGAAGGACCATCGCCCTGGTGCAATCAGAAAAGAACATTTGTTTATTATTTTGAACATACCAGGCCCTCGGAAGCAAGAAACCTAACCACCGAAGGTCCTGAGATCGCTAGGGACTTTTGTGGGTCTGAGCCCGGAAGAGGGCGATCCAGCGGTGAAAAGTCCTCACCCAACGTACAAGCGGAAAGGAACTTTTTGTTTGTTATTTCGAACACATCAGGTCCTCGGAAGCAAGAGACATTTTGTAGAAAAGAAACGTAGCCACCGAAGGTCCTGATAGCTGAGCACGGCACTGTCGTCTCGTGCTGGGAAAGCTCGAGAGAGAGAGAGAGAGAGAGTGTGCTGTGCTCTGGAGTCCCGCCTTGTCCCATGCTCAAAACGGGGGCGAGGGAGACCCCCCAGCTGCCACATCCTGACTTATCATTTGTGAACACTTCTTTCTTTCTTGTGAATCCTATCCCACACTCTTTTTGTATTTAGTTGTAAGGATTGGCAATAGTTTTTTTGTTCTAGTAGAGGCCCTTTTTATTTGACAAGACGGCGCTAGGACTGCCTTGTTATTATTTGATGGTCGTAGCCTGCTGCCATCTTAGATTTAGGTTTAGATTAGGCATTTTTCCAACCTGCACATACAGGTTAAACGACACCCTTGAACTGTGATCACTTGTATCTGTCTTTACTGTTGCCGCCATGAGTTCCTTACAACAAGAACCTAAGAGAATTGAATGGGCACACGCCCTGTGAAAAAGGGGCGAGAAAGGGATACGCGCCGCTTGTTTCCAAGGCTGGGGAAGCCGACAAATATATGACATTAATTGGACTGAGAACCAATTACCCTGCCAAAGAGCCACGGGACGTTGGGGAGTCCCAGTGCCACAAAGGTGGGATATATAGAGGTGTGTACCAGAGTGATACCCGAAGGGGCTTAATAGAAGGTGGTAAAAAGCTGAAAAGCATATAAGAAGAAGAGTGTGTCTTTTCATTCCCCAAAGGAGGAGGAGAAAGCCATCCAGAAGGCATTTATAATTTTAACTGGCACACTCCATATACAAGGACTGCGGGCTGTGTAAAGACTTTCTAAAGGAACTCTGAGACGGATAATGCATAAGTCCTCTACGAGTCGGGCCTGGCAGCAGCCCATTCCGAGGCTTTTGGGCAAGCCTCCTTTTCCTTTCAGTTAGATTTTCTAGAGTGCTAGGGCCAGTTAGTAACTAGGAATTTTGTCTCGGGGCTCTTTCATTTTTGGACTGGCTTCGACGAGCACCCTTAGTTTTTGTTTTAGAAGGCAGGGCAGGGAACTTCCCTCATAGCGATAGGGCCACATAGGACTTTTTCTTTTATTTGAATAAACAGGTATACACCAGGACCCGTTGTAGTCCGAGTCCTTCTCCTGGTTGGCCAAAGCACCCTCTGAGGAAGCCAGGGCCCCACTTTTTATCCTCCTTGCTCCTCATCTCACGCCTGGGAGGAGAGGCCTGTCTGGGGACACTGGGCAAGATTCCTGGGAGAAGGGAGCTGGCATTCTGGCCCCTGCCCCGAAAGCCTGACGAACGCCTGACAAACGCCGCGCTTTGCCCTGCCGGGCTTTGCCCTGCCGGGCAAAATTCCCAGCAGACCCCACTCGGCCCATCACCTGAGCAAGTTAGAGTGAGGCGAGATAGAGAGAAAGAGAGAGAGAGAGAGAGGGGGAGGGGGCCTCGACCTGCCCAACAAGGCGCTAAAATAAAACAAATAATGAGGTGAAATGAGCCACTCGGTTTTCATACCTCGTGCCTTTCTTTTGGTTCGTGTCTCCCAGAACCCCTTGTGCGTCCCTTAGGGTAATGCATGGAATCCCCAGACAGATCCCTCCCCTCTTCTGCCATTCTCCCAACATGGTGTACAATGTATCTTATCTACCTCAGCGAGAGGGCTTGGCAGTGGTAACGTGATGAAGTGAAACAAACGGGCAGCCATCTGCAGAGGCCCGTGGCAGGCGTGTGGGAGGAAGCCATGTTGTGCCTGGGCTCTTTGCGTGCCTCACTAACCAGCAACTCTCTCACCAGCATGTCGCGCGCGCACACACACACAGCCCTCTGGCAAAGCTCAAACCATTGGCACGCTCAGGGGAAAGGGTAGAGGTGCAAGCCGAGCAGGATACAGAGCCCTGGCTCTCCCTTCAGGAGACACATACCCAGAGTGCAGTTACCTCCTTGTGTTATGGGGCGGCGCTGTGTCCAAAGGGTAAATAAACCAGAATGCCTGCCCCTCGGCGAGAGCGAGAGGCCCTAGTGGGACTGGAGGGGAATCGGACCGGCTTGGGCCGTACCCTGGTGGCCAGGCATATACCAGCGCCCGTGAACCGAAAAACATGTGGGCATTTTGCGGGCCTGGTTTTGTGTCCAGGGAGAGGAAACCCCAACCCCTCCCCCTCGCGTGGGCAAGTGAAGAGCAGGGGCATATAATGGAGCAGCTCGTTTTGTGACAATGTGGCGGCTCTTAAAAGAGCCTTTGTGGTGTTTTCTGCGGTTGCGGTGCTGCTTTGACTCAAGCCCTCTCGCCCCGGATGCGGCGGGCCAGCTGGATGTCCTTGGGCATGATGGTGACCCTCTTGGCGTGGATGGCGCAGAGGTTCGTGTCCTCAAAGAGCCCGACCAGGTAGGCCTCGCTGGCCTCCTGCAGGGCCATGACGGCCGAGCTCTGGAAGCGCAGGTCGGTCTTAAAGTCCTGGGCGATTTCTCGCACCAGGCGCTGGAAGGGCAGTTTTCGGATGAGCAGCTCCGTGGATTTCTGGTAGCGGCGGATCTCCCTCAGAGCCACAGTGCCGGGACGGTAGCGGTGAGGTTTCTTCACGCCGCCAGTGGCGGGGGCGCTCTTACGGGCAGCCTTGGTGGCCAGCTGCTTGCGAGGCGCCTTGCCTCCGGTGGACTTGCGGGCGGTCTGCTTAGTACGGGCCATGGCAGCACTGCGAGCTCTGCTTTCTCTGCAAGCGATAGATACAACAGACTCCGGCGGGAGGGGAGCCGGCATATAAAGACCAAGCTCTCCTCCAATTGGCTGGGCACCGGTTTGAAAAAGCCCGCGGTGCACTGCGATTGGTCAGTGTCAGAAGGCGTGGCTATGAAACGCAGACGCGGACAGGAGGTCTTTGATTGGCTGGCCAAACAAAACGGAAAGGAAAGAGCGATTGCCATAGGTTGTGCTCGGCCCTTCATGAAACGCTCTTGGCAGATGAAATAGCCCGCCCACCCCCAGCCCCAATTCATCCTCCCAGTGCCCTCCCCCACCAGCCCTCGGACCCGGGGCTAGCGAGCACAGTGAATCGGCCTCTGAAGTCGGACCTCGTTACACACATGCCCCGTGTGCTGGCTGACATGTCACATCATCATCATCATCATCATCATTTGCTAGGCAGCGCCTCCAAACTCCACGGTTAAAGAGTTAATGGTGGGGCATGCGACCTGGCGCAACACCCCCAATCTGTGTGTGCACGATGCCCAAAGGTCTCAACTGACGCGGGCTTATAGGTGGGTGCCGACTGGCCAGGGTCACGCGTGGCGTCCGAGGCGAGCGGGGACTCTCGCAACGGCCCCGTGCATTATTACACTTTGTCTTTCGAACATGCAGTTGTATCGCAGTACATGTCAGGCAGAGGCATGAGCTAGCTCGCTTTCAGATACTGTGGGCGGCTCTTAAAAGAGCCTTTTGTGTTTTTAAGGTCTCGGCGAGAGACTCTACTTCTTCTTGGGCGCAGCCTTTTTGGGCTTTGCCGCTTTGGGTTTGACGGCCTTGGGCTTCACGACCTTGGCCGGGCTCTTCTTTGCCGCTTTCGCCTTCACTGCTTTGGCTTTTGCGGGGCTCTTGGCGGCCTTCTTGGCTGGAGCAGCCTTGGGCTTTTTTGGGCTCTTGGCGGCTGCCGGCTTCTTCACCTTCTTGGGACTCTTCTTGACTCCGGCGGCCACCTTTTTGGGTTTCTTGGCAGCACCGGCAGGCTTCTTTGCTGCGGGCGTCTTGCTCTTGGCTGCCGCTTTCTTGGCCACCTTCTCCTTGCCCTGCGTCTGCTTCTTGTTGAGCTTGAAGGATCCAGAGGCCCCGGTGCCCTTGAGCTGGGCTAGGGCGCCTTTCCTCACCAGGCTCTTGAGGGCAATCTTGACTCTGCTGTTGTTCTTGTCCACGTCATATCCCCCGGCGCCCAGAGCCTTCTTGACGGCAGACAGGGAGACTCCCTTCCTCTCAGTGGAGGCCGCCACGCACTTGAGGACGAGGTCGGACACGCTGGGCCCAGCGGGCTTTTTGGCCTTGGCAGTGCCGGCTGCTCTCTTCTGCTTCTTCTTGGCGGCAGCGGCGGGTTCCGCCGGCGGAGCCACGGCAGCGGGTGCAGTTTCAGCCATTGTTCTGCAGGAGGACTCAGTCAGCGCTCACAGATCAGTAATGGGCGGCCCGGCAACCGCCGTGCATATATAGGGAGGAGCTTCCACCTGATTGGTCCAGAGAATGGGAGGCTGGGCCCAGCACACCGCGCTGTCCCTGCTAAAGACACACTGTGTTTCCTCTGCTTAAATAATCCATTTTTTAAAAGTTACCCGCGTACATTTATTTCATCTTGCATGTGGCAACAGGACCGCAACACCTCCCAGCTCTTATCCAAAAGCATCTCCCTCTTGGAGAGGCGCCGGCTCCCTTTTAAGCGCCTTGTAAAGCTGGCATCCCGCCGTCAGCTCAGACACAAACATGAGCAAACTTTGTTTTCCACTTCATATTCGACCACTCTTCCTCACCTGCCCCACATAACAGCGTGAGCATAACCTTGTTCACTTCTTTCCCTACAGTCCCCGATAAAGTTTTCGCTCCTCACCTTCCGCGGACCAGAGAAAAAGCGCGTTGAAGAGGAAGGAAATAACACAGCTCTGTGTGTGTTAGCCAAGCCTAGAAACGCCCCTTCAAATGGACATAGGCCTGCATGCCCCAAGTGCTTCTATGTTTTTGGAGCCCGATCCCCTCATATTTCACAAGAGGGGAGTGTGGTGGGTGGCTGTGGGGTGCTTGGGAGGGGGGGGAATGGGGGGGGTGAGGGCAGGGCAGAGAGAGAGAGAGAGAGAGAGATTGATTTCATGTTTCATGGGGGGTTATTCTCACTTCCAGGGTTCAATTAGTGAGCCCATTTTCTGGCAGCCAGCTTGTCGAACGAGATTGTCTTTGCATCCTACATGCATGCAAGGGCAGTGTTGGCCTGCAGTCACTTTCCTCTACATTATCTTGGGCCTTCTGCCCTCTCGTCAGGCACTGGCCTGGCCATGAAGGAGAATGCGTGGGCTTGGCAGGCCAAGCACACAGGAGGGCATGTCTCACCTAAAGGGGGAACGTCTATGTGGGACAGGAGAGGCAGAAATCAGTGCCTGTGGGACACGCAGGGGGAGAAGAGTTGACACACCCTGTCCCCTCCACCGCCCTGCGCAGCGGCTAGGCAGGTGGGCCTGCTCCGCAAGACCCTCCCTAGCGGTCTGGGCAAGTGGGACCACGCTGGGAGTGATATCCCTCTCAGGGACAAGGACTCCCAAGTTCAATGAGGACCTCCCTGAGCCGACTACATTGTCCGCCGTCATGGGACTTGAAAAAACGGTTTGTTCTCATATTTTGACGACAACTACCAGTGATCCTCCTTCCACCCCGTTGTTGGCTTCAGGTAAGGCTGGGTTTCATCAGAGTGACGCCGTCAAGGAAGAAGGACCACACCTTTTTCGATTGTGCTGGCCTACTTCCACACAGTAGGAACTGTGAATGGGGAGAGACCTGATACACAGAGAGTGACTCCTACGGAAGGAGGAGAATCCTCAATACGCAGTGGCGAGCCTCTGTGGATATGTCCTGGAGCTACGCCGTGCCGGTGGTGGCGTAGCTGAAGGCCGCAAGGCGGCGTGCTCTGACCGAGCAAGAGGCTCTGGACAGGAGCGGAACGAAGACGGGAAGAAAACCGCCTTCCCTGGTGGCGTGTCCACTAGGAGACAGCGGTGGGCCTGGCGCCCACCAACCAACGCCGAGACCAGAGGAAAGAAAGGAGCCCTGGTCCCTCGAGCTCCAACCGGCGAGGGCCTGTACCGGCGAGATGAGACGAGCACGGACAGGGACGCAAACGCTCCAAAGGTGAGGACACCAGTGAGGGCTATAATGGTTGGGGGTCAAAGACTGCCAAAGCCGTCCGCGGTAGGAGAGGCTGGGAAAAAGGAACGGGCACAAGACACAGGTAAAACCGAGTGGGAGGGATAAGAATACTGCATATCCCGGCTGGAGAAGCCGCCAACTGTACGAAAGTCTGTAAGAGTGGGAAGGGCACGCAACTAGGCTTGGACTGGCCTATAGGGCAATAGGCCCATGGCCGAACCAAAAACACAAAATGCTGGTGTGGGCCAGTTGTTTTGGTCAAAGTGGGCCACTTTTCTGGCCAATGTGGGCCAGTGTGATGAGTTACTTTGCTATGAGGCTAGTAGTTTTGACCAGTGTTGCTGAATCCATATTCTTACTAGTCAAACAGTGTCACAAAAGGATGGAAGGAATGAATAGCCATTTGCAACTGTGGGCCACTTTTTCATTGGTGCCCGAGACAATGTTATGGCCCAGTCCGACCCTGCACGCAACGCGACCCAAGTAAAACAGAGGGGAAGTGATGCGAACACTGTGTATCAAGCCTGGGGAAGCCGCCTTCGGGACAAGGTCAGAAACCTGAAGGTAAGGTGTCTCCCTGACTAGTCCCCGGGGATCTGTCATCCAGGTGGCCAGGACACGGCCCAAAGACTTGTGAATGTGAAGGGTGAAATTGTTTTGCAATAAAAGCCGTAGTGGACCCGACGGAGGGAGGCCGACATTCGGGAGGGGTCTGAGCCCGGAAGAGGGAGACCCAGGGGCGAAGGACCATCGCCCTGGTGCAATCAGAAAAGAACATTTGTTTATTATTTTGAACATACCAGGCCCTCGGAAGCAAGAAACCTAACCACCGAAGGTCCTGAGATCGCTAGGGACTTTTGTGGGTCTGAGCCCGGAAGAGGGCGATCCAGCGGTGAAAAGTCCTCACCCAACGTACAAGCGGAAAGGAACTTTTTGTTTGTTATTTCGAACACATCAGGTCCTCGGAAGCAAGAGACATTTTGTAGAAAAGAAACGTAGCCACCGAAGGTCCTGATAGCTGAGCACGGCACTGTCGTCTCGTGCTGGGAAAGCTCGAGAGAGAGAGAGAGAGAGAGTGTGCTGTGCTCTGGAGTCCCGCCTTGTCCCATGCTCAAAACGGGGGCGAGGGAGACCCCCCAGCTGCCACATCCTGACTTATCATTTGTGAACACTTCTTTCTTTCTTGTGAATCCTATCCCACACTCTTTTTGTATTTAGTTGTAAGGATTGGCAATAGTTTTTTTGTTCTAGTAGAGGCCCTTTTTATTTGACAAGACGGCGCTAGGACTGCCTTGTTATTATTTGATGGTCGTAGCCTGCTGCCATCTTAGATTTAGGTTTAGATTAGGCATTTTTCCAACCTGCACATACAGGTTAAACGACACCCTTGAACTGTGATCACTTGTATCTGTCTTTACTGTTGCCGCCATGAGTTCCTTACAACAAGAACCTAAGAGAATTGAATGGGCACACGCCCTGTGAAAAAGGGGCGAGAAAGGGATACGCGCCGCTTGTTTCCAAGGCTGGGGAAGCCGACAAATATATGACATTAATTGGACTGAGAACCAATTACCCTGCCAAAGAGCCACGGGACGTTGGGGAGTCCCAGTGCCACAAAGGTGGGATATATAGAGGTGTGTACCAGAGTGATACCCGAAGGGGCTTAATAGAAGGTGGTAAAAAGCTGAAAAGCATATAAGAAGAAGAGTGTGTCTTTTCATTCCCCAAAGGAGGAGGAGAAAGCCATCCAGAAGGCATTTATAATTTTAACTGGCACACTCCATATACAAGGACTGCGGGCTGTGTAAAGACTTTCTAAAGGAACTCTGAGACGGATAATGCATAAGTCCTCTACGAGTCGGGCCTGGCAGCAGCCCATTCCGAGGCTTTTGGGCAAGCCTCCTTTTCCTTTCAGTTAGATTTTCTAGAGTGCTAGGGCCAGTTAGTAACTAGGAATTTTGTCTCGGGGCTCTTTCATTTTTGGACTGGCTTCGACGAGCACCCTTAGTTTTTGTTTTAGAAGGCAGGGCAGGGAACTTCCCTCATAGCGATAGGGCCACATAGGACTTTTTCTTTTATTTGAATAAACAGGTATACACCAGGACCCGTTGTAGTCCGAGTCCTTCTCCTGGTTGGCCAAAGCACCCTCTGAGGAAGCCAGGGCCCCACTTTTTATCCTCCTTGCTCCTCATCTCACGCCTGGGAGGAGAGGCCTGTCTGGGGACACTGGGCAAGATTCCTGGGAGAAGGGAGCTGGCATTCTGGCCCCTGCCCCGAAAGCCTGACGAACGCCTGACAAACGCCGCGCTTTGCCCTGCCGGGCTTTGCCCTGCCGGGCAAAATTCCCAGCAGACCCCACTCGGCCCATCACCTGAGCAAGTTAGAGTGAGGCGAGATAGAGAGAAAGAGAGAGAGAGAGAGAGGGGGAGGGGGCCTCGACCTGCCCAACAAGGCGCTAAAATAAAACAAATAATGAGGTGAAATGAGCCACTCGGTTTTCATACCTCGTGCCTTTCTTTTGGTTCGTGTCTCCCAGAACCCCTTGTGCGTCCCTTAGGGTAATGCATGGAATCCCAGACAGATCCCTCCCCTCTTCTGCCATTCTCCCAACATGGTGTACAATGTATCTTATCTACCTCAGCGAGAGGGCTTGGCAGTGGTAACGTGATGAAGTGAAACAAACGGGCAGCCATCTGCAGAGGCCCGTGGCAGGCGTGTGGGAGGAAGCCATGTTGTGCCTGGGCTCTTTGCGTGCCTCACTAACCAGCAACTCTCTCACCAGCATGTCGCGCGCGCACACACACACAGCCCTCTGGCAAAGCTCAAACCATTGGCACGCTCAGGGGAAAGGGTAGAGGTGCAAGCCGAGCAGGATACAGAGCCCTGGCTCTCCCTTCAGGAGACACATACCCAGAGTGCAGTTACCTCCTTGTGTTATGGGGCGGCGCTGTGTCCAAAGGGTAAATAAACCAGAATGCCTGCCCCTCGGCGAGAGCGAGAGGCCCTAGTGGGACTGGAGGGGAATCGGACCGGCTTGGGCCGTACCCTGGTGGCCAGGCATATACCAGCGCCCGTGAACCGAAAAACATGTGGGCATTTGCGGGCCTGGTTTTGTGTCCAGGGAGAGGAAACCCCAACCCCTCCCCCTCGCGTGGGCAAGTGAAGAGCAGGGGCATATAATGGAGCAGCTCGTTTTGTGACAATGTGGCGGCTCTTAAAAGAGCCTTTGTGGTGTTTTCTGCGGTTGCGGTGCTGCTTTGACTCAAGCCCTCTCGCCCCGGATGCGGCGGGCCAGCTGGATGTCCTTGGGCATGATGGTGACCCTCTTGGCGTGGATGGCGCAGAGGTTCGTGTCCTCAAAGAGCCCGACCAGGTAGGCCTCGCTGGCCTCCTGCAGGGCCATGACGGCCGAGCTCTGGAAGCGCAGGTCGGTCTTAAAGTCCTGGGCGATTTCTCGCACCAGGCGCTGGAAGGGCAGTTTTCGGATGAGCAGCTCCGTGGATTTCTGGTAGCGGCGGATCTCCCTCAGAGCCACAGTGCCGGGACGGTAGCGGTGAGGTTTCTTCACGCCGCCAGTGGCGGGGGCGCTCTTACGGGCAGCCTTGGTGGCCAGCTGCTTGCGAGGCGCCTTGCCTCCGGTGGACTTGCGGGCGGTCTGCTTAGTACGGGCCATGGCAGCACTGCGAGCTCTGCTTTCTCTGCAAGCGATAGATACAACAGACTCCGGCGGGAGGGGAGCCGGCATATAAAGACCAAGCTCTCCTCCAATTGGCTGGGCACCGGTTTGAAAAAGCCCGCGGTGCACTGCGATTGGTCAGTGTCAGAAGGCGTGGCTATGAAACGCAGACGCGGACAGGAGGTCTTTGATTGGCTGGCCAAACAAAACGGAAAGGAAAGAGCGATTGCCATAGGTTGTGCTCGGCCCTTCATGAAACGCTCTTGGCAGATGAAATAGCCCGCCCACCCCCAGCCCCAATTCATCCTCCCAGTGCCCTCCCCCACCAGCCCTCGGACCCGGGGCTAGCGAGCACAGTGAATCGGCCTCTGAAGTCGGACCTCGTTACACACATGCCCCGTGTGCTGGCTGACATGTCACATCATCATCATCATCATCATCATTTGCTAGGCAGCGCCTCCAAACTCCACGGTTAAAGAGTTAATGGTGGGGCATGCGACCTGGCGCAACACCCCCAATCTGTGTGTGCACGATGCCCAAAGGTCTCAACTGACGCGGGCTTATAGGTGGGTGCCGACTGGCCAGGGTCACGCGTGGCGTCCGAGGCGAGCGGGGACTCTCGCAACGGCCCCGTGCATTATTACACTTTGTCTTTCGAACATGCAGTTGTATCGCAGTACATGTCAGGCAGAGGCATGAGCTAGCTCGCTTTCAGATACTGTGGGCGGCTCTTAAAAGAGCCTTTTGTGTTTTTAAGGTCTCGGCGAGAGACTCTACTTCTTCTTGGGCGCAGCCTTTTTGGGCTTTGCCGCTTTGGGTTTGACGGCCTTGGGCTTCACGACCTTGGCCGGGCTCTTCTTTGCCGCTTTCGCCTTCACTGCTTTGGCTTTTGCGGGGCTCTTGGCGGCCTTCTTGGCTGGAGCAGCCTTGGGCTTTTTTGGGCTCTTGGCGGCTGCCGGCTTCTTCACCTTCTTGGGACTCTTCTTGACTCCGGCGGCCACCTTTTTGGGTTTCTTGGCAGCACCGGCAGGCTTCTTTGCTGCGGGCGTCTTGCTCTTGGCTGCCGCTTTCTTGGCCACCTTCTCCTTGCCCTGCGTCTGCTTCTTGTTGAGCTTGAAGGATCCAGAGGCCCCGGTGCCCTTGAGCTGGGCTAGGGCGCCTTTCCTCACCAGGCTCTTGAGGGCAATCTTGACTCTGCTGTTGTTCTTGTCCACGTCATATCCCCCGGCGCCCAGAGCCTTCTTGACGGCAGACAGGGAGACTCCTTCCTCTCAGTGGAGGCCGCCACGCACTTGAGGACGAGGTCGGACACGCTGGGCCCAGCGGGCTTTTTGGCCTTGGCAGTGCCGGCTGCTCTCTTCTGCTTCTTCTTGGCGGCAGCGGCGGGTTCCGCGGCGGAGCCACGGCAGCGGGTGCAGTTTCAGCCATTGTTCTGCAGGAGGACTCAGTCAGCGCTCACAGATCAGTAATGGGCGGCCCGGCAACCGCCGTGCATATATAGGGAGGAGCTTCCACCTGATTGGTCCAGAGAATGGGAGGCTGGGCCCAGCACACCGCGCTGTCCCTGCTAAAGACACACTGTGTTTCCTCTGCTTAAATAATCCATTTTTTAAAAGTTACCCGCGTACATTTATTTCATCTTGCATGTGGCAACAGGACCGCAACACCTCCCAGCTCTTATCCAAAAGCATCTCCCTCTTGGAGAGGCGCCGGCTCCCTTTTAAGCGCCTTGTAAAGCTGGCATCCCGCCGTCAGCTCAGACACAAACATGAGCAAACTTTGTTTTCCACTTCATATTCGACCACTCTTCCTCACTGCCCCACATAACAGCGTGAGCATAACCTTGTTCACTTCTTTCCCTACAGTCCCCGATAAAGTTTTCGCTCCTCACCTTCCGCGGACCAGAGAAAAAGCGCGTTGAAGAGGAAGGAAATAACACAGCTCTGTGTGTGTTAGCCAAGCCTAGAAACGCCCCTTCAAATGGACATAGGCCTGCATGCCCCAAGTGCTTCTATGTTTTTGGAGCCCGATCCCCTCATATTTCACAAGAGGGGAGTGTGGTGGGTGGCTGTGGGGTGCTTGGGAGGGGGGGGAATGGGGGGGTGAGGGCAGGGCAGAGAGAGAGAGAGAGAGAGAGATTGATTTCATGTTTCATGGGGGGTTATTCTCACTTCCAGGGTTCAATTAGTGAGCCCATTTTCTGGCAGCCAGCTTGTCGAACGAGATTGTCTTTGCATCCTACATGCATGCAAGGGCAGTGTTGGCCTGCAGTCACTTTCCTCTACATTATCTTGGGCCTTCTGCCCTCTCGTCAGGCACTGGCCTGGCCATGAAGGAGAATGCGTGGGCTTGGCAGGCCAAGCACACAGGAGGGCATGTCTCACCTAAAGGGGGAACGTCTATGTGGGACAGGAGAGGCAGAAATCAGTGCCTGTGGGACACGCAGGGGGAGAAGAGTTGACACACCCTGTCCCCTCCACCGCCCTGCGCAGCGGCTAGGCAGGTGGGCCTGCTCCGCAAGACCCTCCCTAGCGGTCTGGGCAAGTGGGACCACGCTGGGAGTGATATCCCTCTCAGGGACAAGGACTCCCAAGTTCAATGAGGACCTCCCTGAGCCGACTACATTGTCCGCCGTCATGGGACTTGAAAAAACGGTTTGTTCTCATATTTTGACGACAACTACCAGTGATCCTCCTTCCACCCCGTTGTTGGCTTCAGGTAAGGCTGGGTTTCATCAGAGTGACGCCGTCAAGGAAGAAGGACCACACCTTTTTCGATTGTGCTGGCCTACTTCCACACAGTAGGAACTGTGAATGGGGAGAGACCTGATACACAGAGAGTGACTCCTACGGAAGGAGGAGAATCCTCAATACGCAGTGGCGAGCCTCTGTGGATATGTCCTGGAGCTACGCCGTGCCGGTGGTGGCGTAGCTGAAGGCCGCAAGGCGGCGTGCTCTGACCGAGCAAGAGGCTCTGGACAGGAGCGGAACGAAGACGGGAAGAAAACCGCCTTCCCTGGTGGCGTGTCCACTAGGAGACAGCGGTGGGCCTGGCGCCCACCAACCAACGCCGAGACCAGAGGAAAGAAAGGAGCCCTGGTCCCTCGAGCTCCAACCGGCGAGGGCCTGTACCGGCGAGATGAGACGAGCACGGACAGGGACGCAAACGCTCCAAAGGTGAGGACACCAGTGAGGGCTATAATGGTTGGGGGTCAAAGACTGCCAAAGCCGTCCGCGGTAGGAGAGGCTGGGAAAAAGGAACGGGCACAAGACACAGGTAAAACCGAGTGGGAGGGATAAGAATACTGCATATCCCGGCTGGAGAAGCCGCCAACTGTACGAAAGTCTGTAAGAGTGGGAAGGGCACGCAACTAGGCTTGGACTGGCCTATAGGGCAATAGGCCCATGGCCGAACCAAAAACACAAAATGCTGGTGTGGGCCAGTTGTTTTGGTCAAAGTGGGCCACTTTTCTGGCCAATGTGGGCCAGTGTGATGAGTTACTTTGCTATGAGGCTAGTAGTTTTGACCAGTGTTGCTGAATCCATATTCTTACTAGTCAAACAGTGTCACAAAAGGATGGAAGGAATGAATAGCCATTTGCAACTGTGGGCCACTTTTTCATTGGTGCCCGAGACAATGTTATGGCCCAGTCCGACCCTGCACGCAACGCGACCCAAGTAAAACAGAGGGGAAGTGATGCGAACACTGTGTATCAAGCCTGGGGAAGCCGCCTTCGGGACAAGGTCAGAAACCTGAAGGTAAGGTGTCTCCCTGACTAGTCCCCGGGGATCTGTCATCCAGGTGGCCAGGACACGGCCAAAGACTTGTGAATGTGAAGGGTGAAATTGTTTTGCAATAAAAGCCGTAGTGGACCCGACGGAGGGAGGCCGACATTCGGGAGGGGTCTGAGCCCGGAAGAGGGAGACCCAGGGGCGAAGGACCATCGCCCTGGTGCAATCAGAAAAGAACATTTGTTTATTATTTTGAACATACCAGGCCCTCGGAAGCAAGAACCTAACCACCGAAGGTCCTGAGATCGCTAGGGACTTTTGTGGGTCTGAGCCCGGAAGAGGGCGATCCAGCGGTGAAAAGTCCTCACCCAACGTACAAGCGGAAAGGAACTTTTTGTTTGTTATTTCGAACACATCAGGTCCTCGGAAGCAAGAGACATTTTGTAGAAAAGAAAACGTAGCCACCGAAGGTCCTGATAGCTGAGCACGGCACTGTCGTCTCGTGCTGGGAAAGCTCGAGAGAGAGAGAGAGAGAGAGTGTGCTGTGCTCTGGAGTCCCGCCTTGTCCCATGCTCAAACGGGGGCGAGGGAGACCCCCCAGCTGCCACATCCTGACTTATCATTTGTGAACACTTCTTTCTTTCTTGTGAATCCTATCCCACACTCTTTTTGTATTTAGTTGTAAGGATTGGCAATAGTTTTTTTGTTCTAGTAGAGGCCCTTTTTATTTGACAAGACGGCGCTAGGACTGCCTTGTTATTATTTGATGGTCGTAGCCTGCTGCCATCTTAGATTTAGGTTTAGATTAGGCATTTTTCCAACCTGCACATACAGGTTAAACGACACCCTTGAACTGTGATCACTTGTATCTGTCTTTACTGTTGCCGCCATGAGTTCCTTACAACAAGAACCTAAGAGAATTGAATGGGCACACGCCCTGTGAAAAAGGGGCGAGAAAGGGATACGCGCCGCTTGTTTCCAAGGCTGGGGAAGCCGACAAATATATGACATTAATTGGACTGAGAACCAATTACCCTGCCAAAGAGCCACGGGACGTTGGGGAGTCCCAGTGCCACAAAGGTGGGATATATAGAGGTGTGTACCAGAGTGATACCCGAAGGGGCTTAATAGAAGGTGGTAAAAAGCTGAAAAGCATATAAGAAGAAGAGTGTGTCTTTTCATTCCCCAAAGGAGGAGGAGAAAGCCATCCAGAAGGCATTTATAATTTTAACTGGCACACTCCATATACAAGGACTGCGGGCTGTGTAAAGACTTTCTAAAGGAACTCTGAGACGGATAATGCATAAGTCCTCTACGAGTCGGGCCTGGCAGCAGCCCATTCCGAGGCTTTTGGGCAAGCCTCCTTTTCCTTTCAGTTAGATTTTCTAGAGTGCTAGGGCCAGTTAGTAACTAGGAATTTTGTCTCGGGGCTCTTTCATTTTTGGACTGGCTTCGACGAGCACCCTTAGTTTTTGTTTTAGAAGGCAGGGCAGGGAACTTCCCTCATAGCGATAGGGCCACATAGGACTTTTTCTTTTATTTGAATAAACAGGTATACACCAGGACCCGTTGTAGTCCGAGTCCTTCTCCTGGTTGGCCAAAGCACCCTCTGAGGAAGCCAGGGCCCCACTTTTTATCCTCCTTGCTCCTCATCTCACGCCTGGGAGGAGAGGCCTGTCTGGGGACACTGGGCAAGATTCCTGGGAGAAGGGAGCTGGCATTCTGGCCCCTGCCCCGAAAGCCTGACGAACGCCTGACAAACGCCGCGCTTTGCCCTGCCGGGCTTTGCCCTGCCGGGCAAAATTCCCAGCAGACCCCACTCGGCCCATCACCTGAGCAAGTTAGAGTGAGGCGAGATAGAGAGAAAGAGAGAGAGAGAGAGAGGGGGAGGGGGCCTCGACCTGCCCAACAAGGCGCTAAAATAAAACAAATAATGAGGTGAAATGAGCCACTCGGTTTTCATACCTCGTGCCTTTCTTTTGGTTCGTGTCTCCCAGAACCCCTTGTGCGTCCCTTAGGGTAATGCATGGAATCCCCAGACAGATCCCTCCCCTCTTCT